>NC_083625.1:13377568-13477568 GCF_963584025.1 Labrus mixtus | reverse complement strand
TGTCAGGACGGCTTCAGCTGCAAGAAAATCACACATTTCAACAGTTGAGAATGGGAAAGAAGAGCCAACAGGAGAAGAGAAGAGGAGGAGGAGGGGCAGGAGAAGGGGGGGTTGTTAATAATTCTGGGAAGCTTATCGTATTTAACTGGCATCAGTCGTAAAAAAACAGACTCAGAAATTATAATAAAAACACATTCAAGCACAGCTACATCTGTTGGGAAATAACATCAAAGTTTTCACAACTTGTATTTAAAAAAATAAATAAAAATGGAGCATTTTCTATGGGACAAAATATTTCCCAGTTCACCGCTTAAGTTTTCCTTGTAGGCCAAGGAGGCGGAAGAGGAAGACAGACAAAAAGAAAAAGAGGAGAAAAGAGAGATTAACCACGATTTTTTTTTTTTGTGCAACAGTTGCCGGTCTACCAGCAAGTCAGCCCGCTCACCATGAAGACAGTCACCCAGCCAGCAAACAAGCCAACCGCTCTGTTTCTTTCAGCGGGGCCACTGGCACGGGACCAAGTAATGCCACCAAACAAAGAGCTACTGTCTTGCATCACTTCCCCTCAGAGAGGCCATCCAGGCCGCAGCCTCTTATCACCAGGCACTGCCAGTCTGCAGCACACCGAGGCCTCCACCACAGCGGCCTCTTTACAGCTTTCTGCTAAAGGCTTCTCGCTTTATACCACCATTATACTGAGCCTGTATGCATGGGTGGGGGGGGGGGGGGGCATTTCAGCTTTCAGGAGGGTCAACAAAAGATGCAGCACATAGACATAAAATCCAATGAAACCTATCAAACAGCAGTTTTATTCTACATACATATAGGAGAGTTTTGTTTCTTCTAGTATCTTTTAGAAGTGTACATTTAGTTTAAATATTCAAAGTTTTGGCATAAAACACAGGTACTGATAAGTTGGTTTTCCACTTTGATTCAGTGAACTTCAGCTTAAAGACCGCAGTCCTGGTTCTCAGATTTACAGCTAAGGGAGAAACATTTCAGAGAGTCAAAAACTTAACTGTGGTTTTCTGCATATTATTCTCCTCTGTTCTGTTGTGATCCTATTATTTTCTTATTGCAGAAGTTAAGCGTGAGTCTGGAATCTTAATGGGCAGCTTTGCTCTCCGGTCTTGATAAGTATTCTACCGGTGTAGTTTGATACTTCCTTTCATTCCAGGAAGTATGTCTGTGTGTGTGTGTGTGTGTGTGTGTGTGTGTGTGTGTGTCTCTGTGTGTGACATGGATGCGTGTCTGTTTTCAACAGGCCCTGTGGCTCCCTAAGGGGGGTGGACATGTGTATAGGAACAGTTGCATTCCTTTCAGATCCTCCTCTCAAAGAGAAAATACACACACAAACACACTCTTTCAAATCTATACAAACTAAGCTTACAAGAACACACAAACCTTCAGCCCCCCCCCTCTCTCAACTGCTTTCTCCCTCTTTCTGAGCAACAGTGAAGTGGAACCCCCCCCCCACCCCCCCACCCTCCCTACCCTTACCCCCCTGAGGCGTTGGAGGGGCCAAAACTGAACCGACCAAACTTGGCTTCCGACCCCGGAGCAGCGACACGCCCACTTGGCGGCGGCCTGCAGTGCATTCCTGGTGAGAGCACTGTCAAAGCCAAGCACTTCCTCTGGAGCAGGGCCAGCCCTGCCACAATAACATTTCATACATTTATCTCTTGGCTTCAGTGTCTTGCACTCAGTACTGACACAAACAGACAGCAGTAACACATGCGTACATGCATGCTCACACGTACATACAGTAAGTCGGTATTGCCCTCATATCTCTCTCTTTCCTTCTTTCTGTCTGAATGATTTTCTCTCTATCCTCACTTCTTAGCTGGAGTGAATCTTCATTAACTTTTTACTTGACATTCTCTCCTCCATGGCATCCTGGGTCTCCGCACATGGGCTCTTAGAAACTTGCTGCATCAAAAAGAAATTGCGACAGGATGTTTTCAGATAAGTTCAAATCAGGTTATGTAACTCTTTCCCAAGTAAACATTACATGGCTCATATTTTGATGACACAAGTCTAGTGGGCCAAAAACAAAAGAAACGCAACAGGAAAGGTAAAGACACCACCTGTTAGAACTAATCACATAAAAATCCTTCTATTATTCTGAGTAATCAAACTCTATTCAAGTCCCTTTCTCTATTAAAGAAAAAGGCCCACCTCTGCACACTTAATGGTATGGATGCAACTGATGTTGTTGATGTCTGTGATATTAAGAATGTTGTTGATGTTGATTTGAATATTCATGATGATAATGATATTGCTGTGGAAGCTGTTGATGATGTTGTTAATGATCATTTAAATCAGGCTCTATACACATTGCATCCATGCACTTCGTTTAGGCACCTGTGTTCGATCCGACTTGATGTGCTGTTTGTTAGTACTTATCTTCGTTTTCTCTTCTCTAGATCCTCGCTTGTTTTGTACTGACCCACAGATTTACATCACTTTGGACAAAAGCATCTGCTGAATGAAATTGTAAATTGTCTTTACCACTGACTCTCATGTATTTGTCGTTGTCCTATCACAGGGAGGGGATTTAGCTTTAACTTATTTAATGTGTGGCATCAGTTAACACGCAACAAACTTGTCCTTTACAAATGAACTAGAAATAGAATTATCAATAAGTACGAAAGGGCAGAGTATCTGAATACACCTCAGTGATGTAAAGGCACATTATTATAAATGATGTTAAGCAGGTGGCTTGCTTGTTGTAATTAAACAACTTAGCCATTGTTTGTAGAAATGTGATTGTGCCAGGATCATTTTATTTTACAGTAAAATTTGGGATGATTTATGAAGAAAAAAAAAGGCTAGTACTCTGTTCACCCTCTGGTGCTCTCTTTTTAGGAAACAAAGCAGACTTTGAGATCCTTGTGAACTATAAAGTCATTTTGATTTGTGTTTGTATGGCCTGATAATAATGAATTATACAATTATCCTTAGTTGTAAATGCACTCCTTTATTAGCAACAGCTTAAAAGTCACAAATGCTTCTTTGTTTAAATCATCCCCTTTCCCATCCCATTTTTCTGACTATCAGTGCTCCAGTTTCTGTTCTGCTATAGGACAAACAGTTCAACACAGATAAAGAGGGAGAGAGGGGCAGAGAGAGAGAGAAAGAGTTATGTAACAGTTATGACTTCACAGGAAGTCAGTGCCATTGTGCTGTCTGTGTGTGTTCGTTCCCTGGCTTGTGTATGTATCGAGTATGCATTTGTGTGAGTGTGTTGTGTTCCAGCTTCATGATCCACACTGAGGCTTTGTTGTTGGACACAGGAGAACTAATCAATATCCAGTTTGAATCGGACTGTAACATGGGGATGGTGCTGTTTGATTTAAGCTGGATGGGCTGTGAGCAGTCGCTGTGCATGGAATGCAGAGAGATATCTGGTCATATGTAAAGGCCACATGACCAAGATGCTTTGTCTGCTGGGGTTTGGTGCCATGCTCAAGAGCACGTCGGCTCAGGAAGTGACCTAGCAGCGCTCCAGCTATCAGAACAACTTCAATAGGTTGTGGAAGTTGTATGTTTATGTTAACTTAGTACAGTCATGTATGAAGATAAATACATCCATAACGCCAATGACTTGGCTAATGCATTTTCTGAGAGGAGAGGAGAGGAGAGCAGAGGAGAGGAGAGGAGAGGAGAGGAGAGGAGAGGAGAGGAGAGGAGAGGAGAGCAGAGGAGAGGAGAGGAGAGGAGAGGAGAGGAGAGCAGAGGAGAGGAGAGGAGAGGAGAGGAGAGGAGAGGAGAGGCCTCTGAAACTTTCCCTCCAGTAAAGTTCACAGGGTCACATCTTCTTCTGCGGACTATCACTAACTTCGCTGTACCTTGAGATGCCCTCTCTCCTTCTCGTTAACCATACATCTGTTTATTCTATATGATGGGAAACAAGGAATCTCACCATGGCAACCCATCAGAAACAAGCAACGACACACTACCTCGAACACTAGCACCCCTATAGGTAAAGAGAAAAGAGGTCATGTCATGTTTTCCCAGATATGTGAGAGTTGTGTGTATTTCTACGTACGTGTGTGTGTGTGTGTTTGTGTGTGTGTGCATGTTCAGGACCTCGGGGTGGGGTATCTTGGCATCTCTCACCACGGTTCAATGTTTCCTTTTAGCTCTGTTGGCACTCTCATGTTCCTGTTGGCTGACCTTTTCTCTTCCTGTGAAGTTACCGTCATGCACTCTCTTTTCTCAAAGGTCACAGATCTCTCAGTGGAGGTTAGCTGCGCTCTATATTTGTTAAGGAAGATGTATGTTATTCTGGGTACAAATATTAACATGAAGTATTTGCCCGTATAGCAGTATATTTTTCATTCAATGAGTTTGAATTTAGGTGAAAAGAGGATCTAACTAGATATATTGTCCTTCCAGGGCAGTTTTATAGGTTTTCCAAAAGCTGTCCCAAATGTTACAAATTAGTATTCTTCCCTAAATGGTTCAGTCACACGCAACAAATAACCTAATTAGTTCGTTAAGTTTGAATAAATTCAGTTTTTTGTACAACAATGGTGAAGTCCAGGTATAATCTAATTGGACGATCGGCATTCCATGACTGCTGATATAGAGTACGATGGCACTGGGGCTTTTCAGTCGAAACCCTTTCACACATGCAACCCCCTGAAAAGGTCGATGACATTTCAGGACAGCCTGCCCCTCATATGTTCCAGAGTTCCAATTTTGCATCTGTTTATCACAGCCGTAGATTTTATTTGTGTCTCAAGAGTCAAGAGATGAAGTGGTAAAAAGGAAGCTGCGTTGTCATGGTCTTTAAGGTGAAGGCCGAAGCAACAGAGTCCCACACGTAGGAGACATTTTTTTTTTGCCTTTACATACTGTATATGAAAGCTACATGTAATAGACCCCACTTGTTTCTCACTTGTGAGTTTTCCTTATTATTATTAACTACTCCTTTCACACATCAACTCACCCCAACGTCACCCAAACTTCTTGGAAAAAATAATGAGTATCTCTCCATCTGTCCTGAAAGTGTTTGACAGCTCTTCATGAATATAAAACAGAGGGAATTTGTCTAGATTGAATAAGCTGCTGCCTCGGACTCATACAGGCCACAAAATACACTGAATGAGCGTCTTTTGGTGGATTGAGTCGGGCACCATCTTAATGTCCAATATTCTGTGTTGTTTGTTTCTAAGAGAGAAGCATTCAAGAGTTATGGGTGGGGTGTCTCTGCTTTTACTGAATACATTTTAAGAATTTTTAGATTCATTGTGTGCATTGTCAATCCCTAATCTTACTCAACAAAGTGCTGAATCAAGCTGCCAATCAAAAAGTTGGAAAGCTTTGAGAGAGGTAATCATTTATCAACCCTTTGGATTCACTTCCTGCCAGCCATTGTGAAAAGTGATTTAGGTAATGGTTTCCAAGAAAAGTAATCCCTAGGAACAACAAGAATTAGTTTGGTTGAAGCATATACTCATGCACACACAGAGCTGCATCCGCATGTATATTAGCAGCGAGACTTGTACATTTTGTGGCGATGGTGTTGTATGTGAGAAGTGGTCTGGCCTGCAAAGCCCTCCGGCCCGGAATTCTATTCCTGTGGCCGTGTGTGTGTGTGTGTGTGTGTGTGTGTGTGTGTGTGGCTTAGCAAAGGATGTGGTTGGTCTCACCAAAATGCTTATGAGACGGATCCTTCCAAGCCCCCCACCCCAAAGTCTTCTTGTTTGTGTAAATGTGTGTGTCTATATACGTGTGTTTTTGTGTGAGAAGAGAAAGAGAGCACGGAAGACAGAAAGAGAGAGAGAGAGAGAGAGAGAGAGAGAGAGAGAGAGAGGCATCATTCAACAGCCGCTCCATCGTCCAGGAGCATCGGATATTGGATTAGTGTGCTAATCTCCCCCTCGTTCTTTTCTCACGTTCTTCTTTCCTGGTCCTGTGTGTGTGTGTGTGTGTGTGTGTGTGTGTGTGTGTGTCTTTGTATGTTTGCGTCTGCAAGCATTTTTGTGTGTGATTGCACTACACCTTTCCTACTGAAGGTCTACAACGGTATAAACACAAGCCAATACATGTTGTTGTCATGTTTCCTCCAACAGCTACGCAGACTTTTTGCTTTGGATTCACAAAAACAGACTAGGATTTCCAATCTTTCAAAAGGATATTTCAACTGCACGCCCGTAAAACCAGATTGCGTATTCATCAATTAACAAATATGTCTCTCAAAGAATTTGGAATTATTATTATCATATCAAAAGTCTGTGCCTTACATCCTCTTTCATCTTTTAAGTCATGTTGCAGAAAACAATATGCGATTGTTCACTATCACCATAAGAATATCAAGTGCATCAAATGCACAGATATTGTGTTTAATGTGAAAAATAAGTGGAGAGAAACCAATCTTGAGATTAGGGTAGAATAAAAAAAAAGGGTTGAGAGACAGAGAGAGACACAGGGAGAGAGAAGAGAGAGAGAGAGAACTGGTCAACAGTGAGGGAACAGAGAGAGAGCACCTGCTCGGCCACCTCAGCCCACACAAAGACACTTCTGTCCCTCAGTACAATGACGTTCGGGACACTGTAACTTCCTGTGTCTGCTGGGACAAGCAAACAGCACAGCAAGCTAGCTGTTTGTGCTGGCTGACTCTTTTCATACTTTCACAAACACGCACAAACAGGCACACACAAACAGGCACACACATGTACACACACGCATGCAGGCACACACATACACACACAAACACACACGCACACACACACACACACACACAAATCAGTGGTAATCAGAGGTAATTCTCCCCAAAGACAGAAACATTTGTTTGTTTTTATTTTTGGAATGTCGAATCTTAAGTCTGCACAACAAATTAACATTTCTAGGTACCAATAAACATACCACGAGCCTTGGTTACATCGCATAAAAAATGTCCTGAAAGAAATTGAAGAAAATGTATGTGAATTAAAAATAAGTTGAAAGGACAGAAAATGTCTTTAATTTAAAAAAAAAAAAAAAAAAAAAAGCCTCATATAAAGAATACTGTTTTCTAATGGGGTTACATTGGCTTTTAAGATTAAAATAAATATAACGTGCAGTATAACCTTTCAATGTCTTGTAGATCTAACTCATCTCAAATTGGACAGTTCTTGATTTCAATTCCTCCAAAAATAGAATTGTTCCTTGTTTCACAAGTATCTAGCCAATAGCTCCTCTCCTCCTTCTTCTCCTGGATACTAAACTCGGGACTATCATGAAAACAAATCAATGGCCAGGCAAGAACTGTAGGTATCATTTCTTAAATAGTGCATAGGAGTGTCACAAACACAGAGAAGAGGAAAAGCTTTTTGTAGGCTGGGACATTCCATCAGAGCCTTTACTTCCAAAGATTTATCTTCTTTGGCCCCAGACCTCTCAGCGCTGTGTTTTTTATTGTTACATAATTTCCCACTACCTTTGTGTCTCTCTTTGATAACAGGAAGGAGACTTAGCCTTCTTAAATATATACAAACTTGTCCTTGGATTTCTATAGCTGTACAGTTCAAGCAAATCGAGGCACTTGTGACCTCTTTTTTCTGTGTGCAGAGAAACCTTTTTTTTTTTACTGTATGTATAACTGCTGCAGCTATAGCTCTACATTACTTACCGGTACTTATAAAGATACATGGCCAGCTTAGAGAAGACCTGTTAGATATACACTAGTCTAACTTTAAACAGGGTAAAAGAGAGAATTGATGTATTATTTATGCCTGTTGTTTAGGTTTAACTGCAAGAAACTGTTTTTTTCACTTGCACAACATGGTGCATTTTAGGATCGTACAGTAAGTAAATCGTCAAACATCGGAATACAAGCTATTAAGAAAGGTGTGAAAAAAGACAGAAAATCCATAAACAGCAGTGTCCTTAAAAGTGACTAAAGAAGAAGATCAAAGCTTCCAGTTCAACACTTATTGCATGTCAGCCAGTGACTGCGACATTGCAGATTTTTTTGCTAAAGTGTAACTTCTGTAAACCAATTAAACACATTCCAACTCAACTAAAGCATGTAGTAGCAGAACTATGTCACAGTCATAGCTCGAGATATATTGTGAAAGAACAGGGTACAGAGCCCAGCCAATAGGACGATGTGATTGAAGTTTGATCCTGGCTACCAATTATGTGGTTGCTATGTTTCCTCTGTTGCTACCATGGTATCGTCTTTTCACACGCACGTTCGCAAGTTAAGTTGTGTATTTATTTTGATGATTGAGTGTTGACACTATGATTATGTCCAACACTCTATGTAATAAAATGTATTGTACTGTAATGTATTTGTGTGTATACACGCTGCCAACTCAATAAAAAGTTGTTCACAAAAAAAATGAAAAAATGTGGGGGGAAACTGTGGAAAGTTTTTCAAAACAGTTTGGTGAAAGGGTCACAGTTGTTTTTGGTATCGAGTTGGAAGTTTGTGTCACTATTTAATTTCTTGTCGAAACAAGTTACCTACAACCTGTTGGCATGCATCTCAACCTCATACATTTGATTCATGAAATCCATAGTGCAGTTTCCTGCAAGGAAATACAAAAAAAAAAAATTATTACACACTTTGAAGAACATTTGAAGCTGCTGCAGTGTAAGGCGACTCAAACATATTATCCATTTTTACCTTCATGTCTAACTGGATTGGAAACATTCGCAAATGTTAATTTAGCTACTTTAATCATAAGCTACATAACTGACACAAATCTTTCTTTGTGTCTCTTTGTGTCAATTTTGTCATCTCTGTGGAGAATATTGGTTTACATGGTATCATATAGATTTGTATCTAGCTAGTGTGATGCAAAATCTAATAATACTAGTTAGCTTTTTTACACAGTTGATTTGAAAATTCAAAGTTATGAGGAAATTATCTATTGGTGGATTTGATTGATTAATAACTGTGATAAGACGACAGTAAGACTTTGTAACTTTGCCTATAAGTTTTGTTTGTAGACCTAGTTTAGCCCCCAGATAACAGATTCACTGAGCAGACGCTTCTATCCAAAGCGACGTACATCAGAGAGTAAGTACAACACTAATCCATTCATACACCGCCACCGAAGCAGCGGGAACAATGCGGGGTTAAGAGTCTTGCTCAAGGACACATCAGACATGTTGCTCAGCTGGGGATCGAACCCTTGACCTTCTGGTTGAGAGGCGACGACTCTACCAACTGAGCCACAGCCGCCAAAAAACTTGAGGAGTAATTGTTGATATTGATGAAAGCTATAGACACTCCCTGGAAATGTTTGTGTTAATTATACTTAAGAAAAATGGAGATTGAGCTCAGTAGTATGACGAACATGATCACTTTCTTAGTTTGTTTTAGTCCCATGATGGGTGCTGGTCAGAGCTCAGTGATACCACAAGATCTCCTTCTCCTGGACTCCTGAAAACTTGTTTGACACCAACGACCACAGATTCAAAACAACAAATATTTTACATTTCAGAGGCTTGCATGTTGGACTGCTTGCAGACCTTCAATGACTTAGGTTACCCAGAAACCAAGCCTCTATCTTCTTTAACTGAATTCTGATTACATCCACATCTGAAGCAGTCATTTGAGTCACTTTTTACAGAGGCAAAGTGAAGGAAATGTTTGAAAAATGTACTGTCCTGCCAAGACTTAGATGAGCATCACTCTCATGTTTGTGCTAAATATAGTTTTTATATATAGCTTTGCTTTAGGACGAAAAAAAACAAAAACATTTAAAACCTAATTTACTCTTTCAAAAATCGTAATCATCATGATTTGTAGGTTTTAGGATTGAGGCAAATGCATATAAGAAATCATGCTAAACTAATAATAATAAAATAAAAGTGTTCCTTATCTAGAAATTGAAGTGTTTTTAGGATTTAAATATGCCAAAAGAGTCATCCACACCAACAAACAACACATTCCCATTTATAAATAGTTTTCCTCGATTTTACCTAAACAATATGAGCATTAAATCTGTTTATTTCTTTCTTCTTTCTGTAACAGAAGACCCCCCACCCCCCAGCCAACCACCCACTCATAGCGGTAAGTGGAAACATCAGAACACTGAGTCTACCCCACAGGCCTCCGAGTGTCAGCTCGTAATATCACTGCGTAATGAGGTAAGAAATAGCGGTGGTAATCCTTTGGTCCGAATACTCTTCCTTCATAGAGAATGTGTTTGTACATGCCTGTGTGTGTGTGTGTGTGTGTGTGTGTGTGTGTGTGTGTGTGTGTGTGTGTGTGTGTGTGTGTGTGTGTGTGTGTGTGTGTGTGTGTGTGTGTGTGTAGGGATAAATGAATGTGATTGTGTTTATTTGCTGGCTGTTTGTAGGATACAGGAAGCCTTGGAGGCCCGAACCATTGCGGTTTGTTGTGGAGTGAGGAGGAGGTGTGCAAGTTTAAATGTGTGTGAGAGCTGGAGAGAGACAGAGAGAGAGAGAGTGAGTGAGTGAGTGTGTGAGCGAGAGAGAGAGAGAGGGAGAGAGAAGGGGGCAGAGAAAGTTAAAGCCTTGTCTGTCGTCTCTAACTGCTGGGCATGTAGTCACAGTGGAGCCAGAGCATGGTGCAAGGGCACACACATGAACATACAAATAGTTACACTTTCTCTGAAACATATAGCAGCCTAATGATCCACTCAGGCATTGAGCTGTTTTCATTTCAAAATGCCAAACAAGCTCTACTACTAGCTGAGCCAAATGTAATAACTCCTCCTTTAATGTCCAGACTCAACAAACAGCAACTTCTCAGGTAGATTTGCACTTTTTAGGTTGTACTGACCTAAGTTAGCATGTTTTAACAAATCAGTGGTGAGTGACGCAGCAAAGGGAACCATAATTCTTATTGTCTCTGACTTAAAGTATATTTGGTGATAGTCTCTGTACACCCTGCATCCATACCAGGAGACTCACTAGTTAGAGAAGTTGCCACTGAACATACTCCAGTCATTAGTTATGTCTCGTCTTAAAAGGCAACTGGCAAAGCAAATCAGTATTTTACAAATGTAATTACTGCAGACGGTTTTGCAAACAAATTCGTTCTTGTTTCATATCTAAATAGACACTTATAATTAGAACAGTTTTCCAACATCTGAAATGTATCTCTGAGGTTAAAACAATTTTGTTTTCCTGTCAGTTGTGTTTCAGAATCATTATTGCATTGAAGGTTCATGAATAAAAAGTCTAAACTTTTGGAGGCAACTTTCTAAAACAAAGTAAGGTGGTCCATAATGTGTTCTTAAAGTTGCCTATGAGAACATGCAAAATCAGTTTTCTTTTTCAGTATATGAACATATCTTTGGGGTTCGTATGACTTACAGTATATTTTCCTTCATGTTTATAAATGACAAGTACCTTTGTAGTCTACTGACATGAAATAACGTAGAACACAACAAGATCCACAACTGGATTACAACTAAGTCATGAAGTTCATTAAGAACTTAATACACTCATCATGATTTAAGATTTTTCTATTCTTGGACAAATTCCTATTTATATATATATTTGTAGAAAAAGGATAATACAATCTGTAAGATACTGACAAGCTGCTCTGTTTGAAAACCAGGCCTCAACACGGACAGCCTTTTTAAAATGATACATTTGTTTTAAATACCATTTGGCCTTGCTTGTTGTGCAATGCAATAAAAGAAAAACTCTCCTCTCCCTCTCTGTTTTTCGCTCCTGAGGTTTTGCTGCAGTTTCCTTAAGTAATTTGACAGTTTGACCACATCCAGTTTGGTTTCTGGCTGGTGTGTTAGCTGGGAGCGCCTGCCGAGCTTTTTCTGGAGCCTTCCTCTCCTTACTTCTTCTTCTACCCCCTGCTACAGCTGCAATGTGCGGTTTCATCTCAGAGGGCCTCCAAAAGACATGGCTTATGTCCCGGAGGGAATGAAGGACAGAGAAAGAGAGGGGAAGGGGGGGGGGGGGGGGGTGGACTGAATGAAAGAGTGACAGAGAGGGAAAGAACGAGATGTAAAAAGACTTTAAAGAAAAGAGAGAGAGATAGAGAAAGAAAAAGAAAAACGTAAACTACTGAAATGAACAAAATTATGGTAACAGGCCACAGAAAGTAAAGGCATTCATTCTTACTTCCAGGTCGTCCTAACCTCCTCCCTTTATCCCTCTTTTCTGGAGAAAGAACAACCGTAAACATCACACAGGCAGAGTTTCAGACCTTAAAGGAAAGAAACATTTCATTTAGTAATTTGTCCTTGTGTTGCCTGGCCTCCACTAACCTAACCTAAACCTCTGCTTTGCAATCCAACGTTGGACCAGAGACAGGAAACACTCCCTGCAGCTCCCAGTGAACGTCTTCTTTATAAAGATGTCGTCTCTTTATGTTGTCTGTTTATGTACTTTTCACACTGATGAGGCATGTCAGCACAAGAGGCTATAAAGTGTGATCAAAAAGTGATCATGCTAAGCTTGATGTTGTAGATGGTGTTTCATGTTGCAACTGTTATACAACAATTTTAACAGTAAAGAATATATTTGGATGTGCTGTTTTCCATTGGTTTAAAGTCTCATTTCCACTTCATGGAAAGACGGACCTTGCCTAGCAAAGTAATTACTTTGTACTCTATACTCCAGATATTATGGCCTTGCAGGATTCTTAGCTGGTGGTCATTATACAGCAGAGTGATACTGCTGTGAAGTCATCATCATCACAACACTAAAATCATCACTTTGACAACTTAGCAGGTTACAGTCCATTACTAAAGATGCTCTCTTGGAGATTTAGAATTGACGGATTAGTGCAGGTGACGATTGCTCCTCTGAACACCCGTATATCTGCAGTATTTCAACTCCAAATGAATGTATCAACACCTGGAACCTAAACTATGGTGTACCAAAAAAAAAGTACCAGGTTGTGTTCACTTTAGTTAACTAGTAGAAAGAGAGCTGTTCCAAGTGAGTTGACTTTGTACTTAGAGTGGAAATGAGGCGTAAGATGCATCCTCTGTAAAAGTAGCATACCTGTTTTTATTATCTCTTACAGCCTTTGTTGTACTGTATGTCCTCCCCGTCATTTACTCCCATCTATAGCTGATGTCTGCTATTAAATAAGCTCAACGTGGCGTAAATACATAAATAATTGGTACTATTGACATATTATCTTGAGAGACAATCACACAGAGAACAACACTACCAGTTAAAGGTTGTTCTTCTTCAGATTCTAAATAAGGCTTATAATTTCAACACGACCTCTTGCTGAGCTGCAAAAATGCCTGTGATGCAGCCAAATTGTGGGTTTATTTATTGCCATTATATTTTGCTTTGTGCGTGCGTGCGCGTGTGTGTGTGCGTGCGTGCGCGCGTGTGTGTGTGTGTGTGTGTGTGTGTGTGTGTGTGTGTGTGTGTGTGATGGTTCATGTCAATGGTGCTGTTGGGATGTTGGCCTAATGACATGCTGGAACATTTGATTGACTCTTAGCTAATGTGTCAGAATCATTTAATGTGGGATGGGTCATGTATATGGCCTGACAAGAAAATAAAATATTCATTCATTCATTCATTGTACTTAATATACTCAGAAAAATGTTGCATAAATATGTCAGACATTGCTGAAAAACTGAAAAAGTATAAGCTAACCCTCATGATTTAGAGTAATGTCATGACCAAGAAAAGAGAGAGAGAGAGAGGCAGAGGGGGAGGAAGAGAGATGAAGAGGGAAAGGAAGGGGCTGAGTAATTTACACCAGGAAGTAATTATGTAAATTCTAAGCTGAGTCTTGGAGTTTATAGTCCAGCCATAAACCCACTGTGATGTCTGGCTCGCAATAAACATTATTTATTTCTTTGTTTATTAATGCTTCCAAACCTTCTCCTCCCCCTTGTTCCTGTGTTATTTTTATAAGACAGAAACTCGTACAAAAACCCTCATCGACTGGGGGGACCAACTTAACTTCATGTCGAAATATTCGGCCCAAGTTTTAAAGAAAAAAGAAAATGTAGGGAGGGGTATGTTAATGAAATTATTTTTTATGAAACAAGCATGAGGCCTTGATGTGGGTTTGTTACATGTGGTTTGAAATGTTTTTGTTGTGTGGAAAGAAAAGCTGGAATCTTAAAGTGGGTATCAAAGACATTTAAAGGCCTCAGGACAAAGAAAGTTAAAATCCAATGAGGACTAATGAGAACTTTCTTGTAGTCAATTAGGATATCAATAAGATTCTTTCTTCTTATCCTGCAGTTTGTGAAGTTGTAATATCTAGAATTTCTATAGACCCTTATGGGGATGTATAAAAGAGGAATATTATATTTTAGAGGAAGATTTCAAATTGTAACACAGAATGTAAAATGGAGCTTTAAATGAAAACAATAATGCACGCCTGCTGTTTGTTTCTGTCATTATATACTCATGAAGTATTGACAGCTATGTTTGCTCGTAGTAAAATAGGAGGAAATAACTCATGGTGTAAAAGTTTTTGCAACATCAAATTCAAACCAAGATACGCTTGTTTGCCTGAACGCTAAAAATGATGCTAAATCATCCTAATTTTAACCTGGCCTCATACATCATGTTCTACTTCCATATCATCTCAACTGCCCTGTCAAAACATCTGTGAACTTTAGTCAGGTGCCAAGGAGCCGCCCGCTGAAAAACACCAAGAAGAGGTTAAAGTCCACAGAGAGGCGGCAGCTTGTTTTCAACTGTCAGAGAGGGAGGATTCCTTAATGACATGTTGTATCCCATCCTAACTGTAACATCCTCCCCACAGGGTAAATAAAAGCTTTAAGTTTGTGTGTGTGCTTGTATTTGTGTGTATCTGTTTGTTTGAGATCAGAGAGAGATATATGATCCGGTCTCCTCAAAGAAAAGAAAAGAGAGAGAAAGGCTGAAAGAAAAGTCCACGTGCATGACTGCAAGAGTAAGTGGAAGTAGTTTTGATGTGCATGTGTGTATATATATGTGTGTGTGTGTGTGTGTGTGTGTATGCACATGTGCATGCACAGCAGATAGCCTCTGTGTTTATTTAGTTTGAGGTGACAGCAGGAAGGAAGGCAGGTTAACGAGCTGCCGGCTCCAGGCACCCAGGCACATGGTGGTTATGCAACTGTGGCCAACTCCTCTTTCTCTCTCTCTCTCTCTCAAACACACACACACACACACACACACACACACACACACACACACACACACACACACACACACACACGATAAAGCACTCACCTGTGTAAGGAAAAGACTCTCACACCAGCTGAATGAGAGTTTGGCTGCATTAAACTTAAAACAAAATAGCAATGACTGTCACAGTGAAAGATTTTGTTCCCCCCCACTCCCCCAAAAAAAAAAAAAACGTACCCGGTTCTCCTACTATAAACACCTAAACTGGAAAAATAGATTTTTACCACTTGGTTAAGGATTTGACACATTGGATACAGTGGCAAAATAATCCGGCATGTTTCAAGGCATGATATTTACATCCCTTGACGCCGTTGTATACAACGTTTTCTTTAATGATATACTTTTATGATCTAAGACGCATGCTTTCAGTGTTTAAATTGTTTCCATGTGGGCAGTAATGCAAAAGCAGAAAATGTCGTGGTACAGTTAAACTGCAAAACTAAAAAATGTAGATAGAAACTTGACAGGACAGAGGAAGCTCTCCAGAGGAAACACAATTCAACTTTTAGCTTCTAAAAGTAAATAAAGCATGATCTGAGGCGGGACTTAAACCTCCTGACAAGCAGCTACATCGTGCCTGTCCATCAATCATGTCAGCTATGCACCTTATTTTAAATAACTCTTATCCTTCAAAAAATCAAATGAGATATTAAATGAGTTATTGAAAGATTCACCATTAAAAACAATAAAAGTATGCCCATTTTCTTCTTGAAATATTCATAAAAATAATGGAATCAGCTCAATTGCAATGCAGCTCTTTATTATAAAGAACCAGAATCGATAAACACAGAAACGGAATCAAAAATAGAATTGATAAAATGGCAACGGTACCCACCCCTAGCCACACAGGGTCACTGGCTGGTGGGCTTGCTCTCTCTCATTCTAACATTTGTACACACAAAGCTGCACATGTGCACAAGCTCTCTAATATGTCTACCAGGTGCGGCATCTGTGATTGTATTTTGTGCTGTGCTGAAACGCCCGTGATTTACAGACCTGAAGGTAAAACACAGAGAGAGAGAGAGAGAGAGAGAGAGAGAGAGAGGGGGACTGAAAGGGACGCACTGAAGTGGTGGAAGAGAAGGAAGGACTAAATATATGATTCATAAATATATATGCGTGTCTTTTCATGTGTGTTGGTGTGTGTGTTCACATGGAACTTATGGTCAGCCAAGCAGAAAAGACCCCCCACGTCACCTATTAACACACTGTCACCTTTGACCCTGCGCCCAAACTCCACTGAGTGGCTCTCTAATGGAGGCCAGACTTTGGAGAATGTATACATTTGTGTGTGTGTGTGTGTGTGTGTGTGTGTGTGTGTGTGTGTGTTTCCACGTGCCTTCACACTTTGTTGCATGTGTCCGTCTGTACAGGTATGTGCATGTGAGCGACAGACAGAGACAGAAAGTAAAGAAAGAGAGAGTGTTTGTGCATACAAAGAAAAACCAATAGCAGAAAGTTGAGGAAGTTTACACAGCCGACTTTGCGGCGCTCCAGGAGCTGCTCTATTTATAAAGACAGCAAACCCTCACTTCATATGTATGTATGTGTGCGTGCGTGTGTGTGTATGTGTGTGTGTGTGTGTGTGTGTGCGTGTACACAAAAGCATGTTTTCATGTGCTGTATGTGGAATCTGTTTGTCTGCAGCTCCGTGAGTGCATGTGTGTGCTTTAAAATTAATAAATACACACAATAGAAGACTTCCTGTTATTTGGCGGTGAGGCCAGAGGAAGTTGTTTTGTGGTACACTGATAATTTTGGTCAGAACACGGAGCTATAAATACTGTCAGCGCTACGTACTCTATTCCGCCTTCCTCTCCATGTTCCATCCCTCCTTCCCACCATCCCTCCTCTAAATGAAAAACTGGTGTGCTACAGGAAAACAAGAGCAAAAGAAGCAAGATGGGAGTTGTTTTTAGATCTTTTACTACTTCCTTTGCTGAAGTCTGGACAGTTTTCAGGTCTATTGTGGGGCACAAACTTTGTGTGGCATCATACGTGCCCTTTAAAAGTCAAACACTTCTTCTAAGGCAGCTATTTGTTCCTAAAGATATATGCATTCATTAACTCGAGCTGTGAACAAATTACTACACTTTTGTGAGTGAAAGGTTTTAATAAAGACATAAATATGAGAACCAGTTTTGCTTCAAACAAAATAGAGGGTATGCCCTGACGTCACTTTGACACCGGACCACTCGTAGGCTAGGGAAATGTGATGAATACTGTTTATGCTAGCTACTGCAACTGCATCGCTTCATCCCGTGGATTTACTAACGTAACTTTATGATTTCAAACCTTTTTGAATAAGCATATCAAATCAGCTGAGGATCTATATGTGACAGGGTCAGAAATGAGGGCTCTTTGTGTGTGTTTTATTTAGATTTTTATTTGCATGTATGTTTTAGTAATAGTTTTATGGATTGCTGTGGTTTTCATGCATTTGTGTAATTTGTGTTATTAACTGATTTTATTATGTTTTAGATGTTGTTTTAATCAGTTGACTGTGTACAGAAGGCACTGAACTGGGACCTGGTGAGTCACACCTCCACCTTTAATTAGGTAATCAGTAGCAGTGAGAGCAATACAAGAGGAGCTTCCACTCGGCACATCACCATGTACTGGACAAGTCTGGAGATTGTTTATTTCTTATTGTAGACAGAACACATGAAAACAGAAACCCATACAAATAATTTATCCTGCTAACAAGATCAGGCTAATTGAGTAAGACTGATGTAAAATAAAATATATATATATACAGTATATACTATATTGAAACCCATACCCATAAATCAGGTACACAGTAAGCAATGGGTCACATGTTTCTTTATCGTGAACACTGGCATGTCTCTCATAAATCTCTCTGCTGCTGGAAACATCGATAAGAGCTCCACATTTGTATTGTTTTCAGCCTAAAATAGTTCTGAAGCAGCATGTTTTTTCCTGGAAACTGCTGAGCCTTTTTTAAGGAATAAAACTATGTATGGGTTAGCCTTTATTTGTAGTCCGAATAAATGGATTTGACAGATCAAAGAAATGGCAGAGAAGTCTTAATAAAGCAGAGGGACAGACTGGAATTTGGTGTTTTGTCCTTTTATAAGATTTGTTGACAATAAAAAAGATGCTAAAATAGAGTGGTCCCAGCTTTAACCTGAAGGGAAAAGAACTAACACTATTTAGGAAGAAATAATGATAATAAAAACTTGAATATGGGTTCAACATGATTCAAACTTTTATGAGTGGTTATCAAACGCCCGCATTTATTAGACGGCCCTACAGTAAAGAAGATTTAAAAGTATGTAGGCACATACATGATACATTAAACAGGACCATGTTCACCAACATGCACACATGCATACACAGAGGCACATGGCCTGGTACACATGCACATATGCACTAATGGCACTCAAAGATGCATGTGGTCACTGCAGGAAATTCTTTCAAGGGCATGTTAATATTCCAGATGCTTTTGGATGTAAACAAGCCTCCAAATTGGAGTGCGGAAATTTGATTGGAACACGGGTCTGTTAGGCGATAGAGAGATGTTTATCCCTCGCTGCATATCTCCGTAGCCGGATGGCTGAGTGGCCACTTAGTGTTTACCTATGATACGGCTTTTCTGTTTGACTACCAGTTGAGCTGCAGTCAACAGAGAGGCCACAGTGGGGAACATAGTTTTGTATTAAAAAAAAGACCTAGCTGTTGCTCTCAGTGATTTATGTTGGGCTCTGCACTCAATACTGGGTTGGACAGGGTGGGATTCTGATTTTTGTTTTTATTGTGCATTGGGTCAGAATAAGAGTTGAAAGTTGTGTGCATGATTGCATTAGAAATAACAGAGTTAACAGAGAATTCAACACAATTAACATGAACTTTTACTTCACCTGTCTTTATAAAATGTATGCTTTGACCATTGGCTACTAACGAAAATGTATCAAAACTAATTTTGGTACAGCATTATTCAAAACAAAGGATACACTTATTAAGTTTATCATTTTATACTAAATACATAAAGGCTAAAAAGTATGAATGTACAGTATCTTCTTGTGTTTAACTGTAACTGCTTTCCAGCACAAACGGCCTTTAGGAAGGAAAAGCTACAACCTAAAAAAAACAGACCAAAGCACTACTATTAGCTTGAAGCGAAAATGCCAGGGTAAAATGTAAACACAGTGATGTTAACATGCTAAGGTTAGCTAATAAAGGTTAATTATACATTTTGGTTTCTGGAATAGTGGTTTCCTAACCACTTCCCAAGGGGCAGATTGCAGCTCTTCACTTATGAACTGTTTCTTCACTGTGTAAAGTTTAGAGTGGATGAATAGGTAAGGCACGGGGCTTTATTCAAGCTGACAATGTTGTCTGCTAATTAACTATCATAACCCAAACCATGCACTTGTCCTAAACCTCACCAAACTGTGACTGTTTTACAGTGTTTGGTTAGGTTAAGATGCAAAAAAATACCTGGTACTGTCTTGGAAGCGTCCATAGTTTGTTCATGCCCTGTGCTGAACCAGATGTCAATGTGGACGTGTTATTTAACCCAGAGATCCCCGGTGTGAAAGACAGAAAGAAAGCAGAAAATTAATGTGTGCAATGTTTCACAAATCAAAGGTTATAGACACAACCCAACCAACCTTTACATATTCTCTTATTAAACAACTACTTCTTTACCAAAAACAATTACCCAAGGCAGGATAAGCAGTTTAGTTTGGATGCTCTTTTTGTTAAATTGTCAAAATTCTTTAAATATCCGTACAGCTATCACGAACTGAAGTTCTGTGAAACAAAGCATCTGGCCTCTGTGGACTTTGCAAGACTGTTAGAAGTGCATCCTGTCATTTCAATTGCCCATTACATCTGTCAACTTTCCCATCTAGCTGCCAGTGTACTATGTGCCTGGGCACTCCTTGGGCTAAACCACAATCTTCACCAAACTTAGCTATCTACATGCTGGAAAACTAGCAAACTAGTTAATCGGAGACAGAGGTAGTCTGATATTCTCTCTCATGGATTCATCCTTTCTGCTCAGGTATCTTAGGGGGTGAGGGTGACATTTCTAAAGTTGACCACTTGCTTACAGTTGTTAGCTTATCTGCCAACAGGCTGAGCCTCTTTTGTCTTAATTATATAATAAATACGTCTTCAGGCAAAAAAACGTCTCGGAAATGAACTACCCATGTGAATGTTCAGGGTTTGTCATCTGCCACAAGGAATCTGATCCACAGTTGATACTCAAGAGCAGCCTCACCATGCAACTTTTTACCACAATGCTTTATGTCCAAGTTGTCTGAATTGCTCTCATCAATAAGGACAAAACAAGCACAGCTCAGAAATCACTACAGGACCACTCAAATCAGCAATCCACAGGAAACTCACAAAAACATCTCCTTTAGAGTTCAAGAGATGAACAACAAAAACATAGGCTATTATGTCAGGTATACTGTAAGCTCCAAGTTAACTTTTTTAATGCAATGCTTTATGTGTATTGATGTGTTTTTCATCAGAGCTGATAAGATCTTCTTCTCCTCCTCCTTAGACTCAACAAATGGTACCTGACAAGAGCTCACTGTGAGATGTCTCATTCCTCTCAATCAACCCTGATTTGTCCCGGGACTTTATCCCCCGGCAACATCGGAACTCACTGTTTACCCATCCCATAATAAGACTCATTCAGTCGAGGACATCTTGATTAGGTCTGCTGGAAGTCTGGTTCTCATTTAGCATGGAGAGTGGGACAGAGAGAGAAAGAAAGTGAGGAGGAAATGAATGAATTGGGTTAGAAAGGGACAAAACAAGAGAGGTGAGTGGGAAAAAAGAGAATTAATTGCCTGGGAAACAGAAAATAAAAAAAACAGTCAGATCATCTTTAAGAGAGATTTCTAGATTGCAATAAAAGTTGTTGTCTGCTGATGTAGAGTTTGGGTTGACATATGGCCTGCAGAAGCCAGGGCAGCTAAATATGCAACACACATACACACACACACACACACACACACACACACACACACACACAGACACACAAACAGAACATGTTTATGTGACAGTGTAGAGTTCATGTAACAGATAAAGGACAGTAGAGTCAACAGTACCGTAGATAACCTGCTGATAGAGTGTTCTTTAGCTTCCGCTGCCCTTTGTTTACCTAATGATAAAGTGGTTCTCCATGGACGTGTGTGTGTGTGTGTGTGTGTGTGTGTGTGTGTGTTCCCATGAACACATGCATGTTTTTCCATTTTCCCACTACCTCATCTCTTTTATGCTCATTAATGCATTATGGGATTATTCTAAATCTATTTAAATAATTTCTAAATCTGTTTCCGAGTAAATCATTTGCTGCCTGGATTATGTTTAACCAGCATCCAGGAGTATTATTTAACTCCTTTTGTAGTAGTTGTAGAGTATTGCTAGCAGCATGGCTCTTTCAATGGAAAACTTTGTCAGTCGATTAGAGCACTCGCAGGGACATTTCTCAAATATTTGATAGACAACCGAAAAAATATTATATATAAATGTATTGTTCCAAGAGGATGAATCCAAATGACTCTGATGAAGTAAAAAAGAAAACATCTGGACTGGCCCTGTTTAAGTGTTTTAAGTGTTTGTATCAGCAAACACATTTCCCTTTACTGACTTTTGGCCACTCTTTAAACCTTTTTGGTTACCCCTACAGTTATTTACAATGTGATGCCAGTAGGCCAATATCAATACATTTTAGTAGAAAGTAGGGGTGAGACGAAATATCGATACGGCAATATATCATTGTCCTAACTTGTGTTATGCAGTTATCGAATCGCTGGTGATAAAATATCACAATTTGAATTACAGATTTGACTCACTGTGTCACTGCTTCATGACTCTTCACAGTGATAATTATGACATGAGGGTGACATGAAGTTAATTGCCCGTCTTGATCAGTTTATTCTATCCATGCCCGATGCCATTTGTTTTCAAGTTTTTTGTAAACTTTTATTTTATCTTAACCAGGTTGCATGAATTTGTTTTCCATTTTTAGGAAGGGATAGCATGCTAACACAACATCGCCATATCCCAGCTCTAGTGTTGCCAAGACCCACCCTACTCTGTTTCTGATCGGCTAGTACCGTTGGTTAGATTGAGAGCAGGAGCTGTGTTACCATTGGGAGGTGAACTCTATTGACTCGAACATGATAAACCAACTCCACAACAAATTCCCACATTTATGTATTTTTTACTTTTTTTCCCCTCACAGCCTCACACCAGGGATCTAGCACGGCGCAGGAAAATTCAAAGGCCTGCATGTCTCACGTATGGTATCGTGAGTTACCTTGCAAATCCCTCCACTAGTACAAAGACTTAAATATTGTTTTGTCTTCTACGTTTGTTATTCAGTGTTTAGGGGTTTAGACAACATGCATTCACGGAAACAAATGTGGATGAGAGAATACAGGGTAACAGAATAGAGGCAGAGAAATGTAGCAGGTCAAATTAAGCAGCAGAAAGAGCTCCAACAATAAGTAGAGAAAGAGACAGACAGTTGGACAGACAGGCAGTTGTCGTGCTTTCCTCTCTGTAGAGCGGAGGAGTCATGCATCAGCGGAGGAAATTGGGAATGTGAAACATGTCAGATTAGAGAAGCAATCTGAGGGCCTGCAGACAAACTCAATAGATTCAACCATGGGAAAAACACGCACTTAGACAACCAGCCATACACACAAACATAAATGTGCGCATACACACACATTTAGCCCATTCAAAACCACCTGCTGCATTCCTCAGCCAATAAGTCAGCTACTTAAGGAGCCAGCTTTTAATCAGCCAGTCAAAGAGCCAGGCGGTAAAGCAGCCATCCGTCCCGTCAGTTAATCAACAAGACAACTAACCAGTCAATCGCTTGCTTTCAATCTGAAATGATTGAAAGCAAGCGATTTTTAAACTGCAGCTTGTGATACAGTGACAACATAGAACTACGGCACACTAAGTGACAGGACAAAAAAAGTTCTGATAGATTTGTTTCCTTTCTGACACCAATTTAATACCTGTACTTGAGAAACTAAAGTAACAATAGTGCTATGACAAAAACATACATATTATGGGAGGGAAAAAAGCCTGTTAGCTAATCTTGGCTAGTTTTGGCTATCATTGTAACATTGCACAACAATGTTGTCATTTGTCATCGTTACATAGTTTATTAGATTCCAGTTTTTAGGGGGCTAATAAATAATAGTATGAGGTTCATTGATACACATTACCATATTCTAAGCCGTATCAGAGACTAATACCCATAAGGTACTGGTACTAGTAGTGCAACAGGTCACAGTTCAGATCTGTGCTGTGTTCAGATCTGTGTTCACTTGCCAAGGTTCAGACTTTCTTTTCCTTCTTTTCTCTGAGTCTCAGTGAAAAGAAGGGGTGTTAGTGGAATTAAAATACCAAAATCAAGAGCATGTTTTGAGTGCAAGACTTGGGGCGTGCTCACACAATGCACAATGTCCCATACCGTGCTTAAGCACGATTACCCCCCCCCCCCCACATTCCCCCGCTGGCCTGCACTCACACTGCTCCAGGTGTATACTGTTAGAATTAACGGTTTGAGCCATGATTAGCTGAGGAGTAGAAACAGTCACAGTATAAATCTTTTTTTCCTTTGGCTGATTTGAAAAAAATGATTTGTTCCAAGACAAAAAAATCTGTGATCCAAACTGCACCGTGAGATATGTGACCCATTGCACAACTAACTGTTTCAGACCGGTAGTTATGCTTTATGGTCAATGAAACAACACTTAATTAAAATGTGTTGACATTTTTTTTTTACCTCTATAAATATCATTAAGACATGAATAATGTGCACAAAAGGATCTGTTTGGACAGTGACATACAAACAAAATTACAGCAATCATAGACCCTGAAAAACAATGTTTTTTTGGTCATACCACAGACGTGAGCTGAGCGTTGGTCAGCCTGTCAGGTGGTGAGCCAGCCAGCTGCTCACACACCAGGCCAGCCAGCCAGGACAGGACAAGAGCAGAGGAAGCCGTTATTATGGAGGAAGCTGGGGCGTCTTAAAGCCATTATATGCCCCTCAGAGAGAGAGAGAGAGGCAGTCGGAGGCAACACAGCTGACTGGAGGGCTTCAAAGCAGGAAGGAGACCAGCCACCACCTCAACCTCCACCTCCAGCAGCAGCCTGCATGTTCAAGGGGAAGTGAGGAGTTTACAGGGTGAGGGGTGGGTTACATGGCAGGGTGGAGTATAAGAGATACAAGACGATTGGGATGGAAGGCGATGATTTTGTAGGACTTTTTTCAACACATTTTTGGTTTAGTGGTGTCTAAAGCCTTGCGAATAGATTTTATGTGCTGATGTTTTTGAGTGTTACAGCAGATGAGCCTTTATCTTGTATATTTGTGGGGGGGGGGGGGGGGGGGGAGATGGAGCAGGAAGGGAGGGAATGATGGTGATGAGTTACAGCAGAGGTGAAGGATGGAAAGCAGGAGAGTTGGGAGAAAGAAAAAAAGGAGACAGAGAGGAAATGTTTCATGGAAAGGAAAATGGCCATGGCACGGAAATAGTAAAGACATTAACAAGAGAAAAGTTTAACAGTTGAAGGGGGCCGTAGAAGTGATGCAAAATTGAAAGACTTTTCGCCTTCCTCTTCGATAATCCGAGCCTCCTTCTACCTGTAACCTACAATCTGTTGGTTTCCTTCATGCCTCCTTCCCTTGCCCTTCTCATCTGATCCCTTCCCACTCTGTTTGTTTTTCCCTACGTTTCCTACCTTAACCCCTCCCTCCCCTTTCTTTACCAGTCATCCCCCCCCCCCCCCCTTCAGCACCTGTGCCCCTGCGGAGGGGGAGTTCCGGAGAAGAGGAAACCCCCGGGGCAGCCAGGCACCTCACAGATGGTTAGCAAATTACACCTTCATTACCTCTCCTCTGCTCTTCCTTGCTTCCTCTGGCCAGCGCTTCACAATGACTCGCTGTTCCTGTGACACCTCACATCTGTCAGCAGCTGACCCGCGTGCTCATAAAAGTAGCACCTATTTAGGGAACGTTGAAGAAAAAATCAAACCACAATGTAACATTTATCTGACTTTTTCCAGATTTAATTTTTTCAAATTTCTTAAACTTAGTGTGTGCTAAAAAATGAAACTTGGGATTGTCGTCAGTGACTATGTTGCGCGATGTTTCTCTGTTGTATATTACAGATTAGAGATATAGTTCTAACCAGCTAAACATATTGAAAACATTAATGAATCTTTAAGACCATGTCAGAAACACCTAACTGAATTACTGAAACTGCCTTAAGATGATTTGTGTGCTGCAGTTGTTTTCCATTCTAAATTTAAAAAATAAAGCCAGAAAATCACAGAACTAATTCCAAACAAATGATTTCACTATTACAAGCTAAAATAGGTTGAAAGTAGCTTTAAGGCACTATGTTTACTCTGCACAGTATTATCAGCAGGAATATGCAAAGCTTGTGTATTGTTTCGTCCTGGAACGGGTGTAAACTGATATTTAATTTGTTCAGCGTAGACAACTTTTGCTGAATTTTCCCATCACAAACTACAATTTAAACAATAAGTCTTATTAGGTCATGATTTATGAAACATTACTTTACAAATAGTGGGATGATTTACGAGAGCAACAAACAGCTCTGAGCTTTCTTTTGGCTCGCTCGGAGGATTCAAGCTTCATTTCCAGCGAGATTTTTTTTTTACACATCGTCTCTGTTGGACTGGAAAAGGAACGTGTCAAAATGAGGTGGAGAGGGGGGGAATAATAAAACAGTCTGATAGAAAGCTGCTCATGGGAACTATAAACTGGAGCACTAATCATGATTCATTTGGGTCTAATGTATGACACAAGCTCAGTATGAGAAATCTGGTTTTTGTTACTTTGTAGAGGTCAGCGACGTGTCTCAAATTAAAGTTCCAAAGTTCTGGACGATTTTTGGAGACAAACTCTGTGTAGGGTTATCTTGTATTTTGCATGGCTGTGTGGGATACATGCAGACCAAGCACAGAATCTATAGGACATTGTACAGTTTAAAAGGTTTCTGCTGCAGTTCGAAGTAAAAAGTCAGAGATAATGACTATAGTGTAAGGAGTTATTTACAATTATTAGTGTCATGATCTATAGACGGTTTTTGTCTTTGTGAAATAATTATTTGTTGTTTGGTTTATGAACTGATATAGAGCGCTGCAGGGATGATGCTTTTAAAAGCCCAACCTGGATTTCATTACCACACTATTTGCCCTAATCAACAAGTAGTCAGTAGTATTTAATTAGTTTTACTTATTGCATAAATAAATCTCTGTAGGAAAGACATGTTTCTGATAGTTTCCCAATGTTCAAGAACATAATCTAACACTGTAAATGAACAACTCCCATACATGATGTCAACATCCTGATTCCTTATCCTGACCACGGAGTTTTCAACTTGTTTTTGTGCCTTTATTTTATAGGTAGGACAATGGATAGAGTTGGAATTCATGGAAAGATAGTACGTGGAATGACATGCGGGAAAGGAGCCAGAGTACGGAATCGAATACGGGCAAATGTCACTTTAGAGCCAAATGAAGGCTTCAAAATTCAAAAGGTAAGATATCTTCATTTATATTGTCATAAAACAGACATGAGAGCTCTTGAGTTTGTGGTAACTATTTACTTTTTTCAGGCATCTTACCCAAAAGCCATGAAGCAAAAATCCTTTGACTAACAAGAAAACCAGAAGCACAAAAGTGTGTATAGTCGGTTCTCATAAGCCTCAGATATTCAGTCAGTCCTAATAAGCAAATGACAAGTAACTTATTTGCACATGAAAATGAGTCAGTTAGCATGCTTAAAATGCCACGCTAAGATTATTATCATGTAACATGCATTAATATTCTTTCTGCAAAATAATCTGCAAATGAGCAGTTTCATTGCAAGCATGATAGTACGCTAACACATCAGCATTTTTTTTCAAAGCCCAGCTGTACCTTAATACAGAAGAGTCAGAAGAGTGGCAGTTTTTTATTTTTGTTATTGTTAGATTCATGTTATTCCAAGAAAGGATTGTTTTTCTTCACACTGTGTTCACACATCAGTGTGAGAAGATACCACAGTGGGATTACATATCAGCCATAGTTTTGGAATATGTGGTTAAGCGAACCACATTTGTACATACAGTACATCACTGTTCAGGGACACTGTGGCTTCAGGCTTTTAAAGATGCTGAACCATAAGAGAAATGGTTCAAGTAATATCCTAATGGACACTTTATCATTAATATTTATTTTCTACCACAAACCAGGGGTGTGTCCACTGTTCAGAAGGGTGTCCAGGGTTGGCATTGGCCCCCTTGAAATCGGACCCTCAAAATCTACTATGATTGTCTAACTGCCTTGTCAGAGGCGGACTTGTATTAAAATGTAGGCTGTGGGGCAACAAGCAATAGCTTTTCTTTGCATGTCATGTCCTTAAAGTTCTTAAAGCAAGAAGATGAATTTGCCACTCTGTTGTTGTGTTACCTTTGGAAGTTAAAAACTTCTGTTTGATACTGGAATGTTATTTAAAGTAGACATAATTAGTGGCAACAGATAGGGTAAATAATTGCCACTCATTCATGTGTTTGTGCACACCAATTTCATGTCACCCCTGCATAAGTCAGCGCGCTGGTTTGGCCACCCCAGTCAAAAAAGGTTTTATTTCTATATACTCAATAGTTATCAATCATGCACATTTATTTTGCTCCTTTAGAGACTGGCTAAGTTATAATCATAATCAGACAGAATATAGAAAACTTAAAATAATAATAATTATTAATAATTAGGAGAACTTTTCAAAGTTCTAATTAAAGACTTGTGGTTCTGGTTGCACAGTCTGCAGGTCACCAGCTGTTTGTTGATTTGTTATGACCACTGACCGACTCAGACACCCTGTATCTTATTTCCATGCCGCCTCTAGCCCAGCGTGAAAGCGCAGGGCCCAGTGCACCCATTAGTCAAGCCGAGGAAGGCATGGAATAATAATGAACGCACCTCACATGCATGAGCAAGTAAAGCCCCCCCGAAGCCGCCCACTGCCGGTGAGTTTCCAGGAGGTATTTCCATCATGTAAAATGTATTTCCCTCTCACTTCAACACATCTCTTCATCCTCTGTCAAGCAGGGAGACCTTTTGCTTGAGGTGGACCTACTGAACGAGCAGCCATTGTTTTGTTTTTGACTGATTTCTTTCACCTTAAGGATGTTAGCGTTCTACTTGAAACACTGTCTTTTACCAATATTCGTCATCATTGTCATCATTGTTCTTCATCATGGTTACTTCACTGTCTTCACTACATAATACTAGCTGTCATAATAATTGCATTGACATGCAGCAGTTGGATTAAGCAGGACAATTAATAGAGCAGAAAATCAGAGGGAAATTATTTCCTCACAGCTACACAATGCAGCTTGGCACACTGGAAGTTTAAAAATGATATTACTTCATTTCCCCCCCCCCCCCCCCATTATTCAGCATTTATATCTCGTGATGTGGGAAAATTCAATGTAGTATGCCGAGGCTCCCGTGGCTGTGCATGTGGGTGCGAAGCTAGGAAGCGACCAACACACAATTCCAAAAAAAGGCAGAGGACGGCAGGTCACCTGAGAATCCAAAAAAAAAAGCTATAAAATGATAATAAATCACACAGATTTAATATGAACAAGAATCAGACCGACATATTGTGAAGTACATGTGGTTGGAACTTGTATTATATAGTAAATCAGACTGAACAGACACATGGATTAAACAAAGTGACAAGGCAGTGGCAGTAGAAGAAGCTGTAGAGCACACTGAGAGGCAGACAGGGAGATGGCGATAAGGAGGGAGAGCCCACGGCAGGCCAGAAGTCCTCTAAAGCTACTGCAGTGGAGTGACAATGAGAGAGAAGAGAGTATGAGTCATACACAAACCCCTCCCTCTCTTATTCTCCCCCCCCACCCCCCCTACAGTGTCGAAGCGGCTAGGTTACGTAGATCCTGACTCATTCATTCACAGCCGAGTCTCCAGCCTATTTTTTGTTACACAGATGAAATCGTGCTACTTAAGAGACCAGCGCGGCTCTCATTATAGTGCTCTGGCATACTTTACTGCTCTGGCTGCCGGAGCCCCATTCATAAAAATGCTCCAGTCTCTGAGTATGTAAAGAGGAAGGCACATGCGCACACACACACACACACACACACACACATCTCCAATCCCTTATTTGGAAGTCTTGTAAAGATAAAAGATTTGAAGATGAACAGTGTGTGTCACTGCCATGGTACGATCTTTAATCTAATACAAACAGTATCTTAACAGTACTGTTACACACCATACTTTATTCTAACAGTGTAACACTGTTACACACTTTGGATTCATCTCTGTGAATGAGTTCCATTTCTCTCATATCATATGTTGCTTTTCCTGTATGATTATACACCTCTGGTTGGTAAAATCTCCTCCACCTCCTCCAACATCTTCCTCCTCTTCCTCCTCAACTCGGAGGAGCGGCATCTCCCTCCATGTGCTTTCGCTCATCTCCTTCTCTTCCTCTCCTTCTCTCTCTGGTTAGCTCATCTCATCTCTAGGCAGTCAGCTTTGCAGGCAGCTAATTATAGGCCAGGCTGTTGAGCGCAAGGCCGGATGTGACAGAACGCTGTGATTGTGTATGTGTGTCTGTGGATTTTAAGTATGTGTGTCTATGTGTGTTAAAAGCTGTCATTTATGTTGCCACCGCTCTGTCTATGTGTGTGTGTGAAGGAAAGTGTGTGACTGTACAGTATGTGTTCATATTTTCATGTATATGTGCATCAGATCCACTTTAAATTCCAGACCCCCAACCTGAATATTTCTCTGCTGGTCTCTACAAAAAGTTTTGGGATGTATTTAATGGCTTAGGTTCATAAGAACTATAAAAATGTGTAAGCCATGCGTGCGTGTGTGAGTGTGTGTGTGTGTGTGTGTGTGTGTGTGTGTGTGTGTGTGTGTGTGTGTGTGTGTGTGTGTGTGTGTGTGGACAAGCCAACAGCAGGATATCCAATCGCAGCCCCTCCCACACTGTACTGCAGCTCTGACTCATTCAAGGAGGAGGCAGAGAAAACCAGGCTCTGATGACTGGCAACAAGCGTCCATATGCACACACATGCAGACAGGTGCATAGACACTTGCACACATTCATACCTATGGTCTATATGGAAACATTATAATAATGATAATAAACAGGTATTGGAATAATATGTACATACATGCATAGTGAGGAGGTATACTGTATTCACCGCACATAGTATCTCAGATAGACAAAACAGTACTCAGCAGCATCTCATTATGTTGAATAATATAGACAATTTTTGCATTCATGGAAACAGAATCAAACATCTGAAATGTAATCCTATTTTGATTCATTTTAAATCAAACTTGACTTCTGTAACACTCAGCCCTGCATATGTCTCCCTACTTATTTAAGCCATATTATGTATTTATTTAGCAAAGCAGTCACATTGGAAGTGATAGTCTTGGTTTGAAGTAATTTTTATCAGGAGAGAGGATGGCCAAAAAAAGCCTGTTCTTGAGCTGCAGACAAAGCTCAAACTTGAGACTCTTATCCCTAAAATTATTTTGATCTACGAACAATGGAAGTATTCACCATAAACTGAAGTTGTTTCAATTGCAGTCATGACTTAAATATCGCTGCCCTATAGGAGGGGTGGGAGGTAAACTGGTTTCAATACCGGCAGCGTTTCTGCAACAACATAGATTTTTGCAATACCTTCATTACTGCTTTAAATAAACACATTAGGTTGTAGTGCACACACAAGCAACACCAATTGCTCATCCAACCAGTCACAGTGCCGGCTAAGTAACATTTAGTTGGTAAGTTACAGAGTGACGTTCATATTACAACCACTTTGCCCCTATGTTTTTGTTTTTGTTTAACCTATCATTGACCCTGTCAAAGTCTAAATCTTAATTTGACTTCCACTGAATACAATTTTAAAGAAATATGCATGTGTGGTTTTGATGGCCAGTGCCTTTTAAGACAGTACGATACCAAATATATTCCTGGGTAACATATTAAAAACTGATCTAAATCAGTGAGCTTTGACATAATTAAATTGGTGGTAACCATAGCAACAACACTTTTGCATTATGTTACCATCATCTCTTACTGGTGAGACAGCTGCGGCTGTAAGTTGAACTCACTTTAACCACTTAAATACGCCTCAGAACGCATAAATAAAAAAGTAAAGACCTATTAGAGCTTTAAGTCCATCAAAAATGGACGATTATGGCAAAATCCAAATCACGATTATTTTTGATTGAGATTGAGATCACGATTATTATACTGGATTACGCATTGGTTTTACAACAACTGCATGTTTTTTGTGCGGCCACTCTGAACGCTATAGTTGAAAATCTTTCACCTTCTCTGAAAAGCGCTGTTGATGTCAACGATGCTCTTTTTAAAATGTATGATATTCTCTGTAGTTTTGCAGCCTACGGATTAGGTCTCGTACCCACATCCTCTCTGCTCCATGTCTAATCGGGAAATAAACAATCTAAAATAAAAAACAAACGGAGTGGGTGGAGCTGTGTCGTTCATACAGCAGCCGCTGTCAACAGGTTGTTGTCACAGAGACAGGACACTGCAGCGCAGCGCAAAAACAATTCATGCACGCACTCCCAAGCATACAGCCAGCGCTTTTCTGCCCAGAAAAAACATTAGGCGGACACGGGGCCTAACATGCATTCAAACTTTGATACACTTTGATAAACAATCAAAATTAAAACTTGATTAATTGCCTAGCTCTATGAAAAACCATCATTGGCTAATGCGTTGGGAAACAGCAGCATTATTATACTTCAAGCAGACATGTAGAGAACATTATCATTAAATTGACATGCTCTTCTTTTATCTATGTTTTGTTCGCCACCATCAGAGGAAAATATCTGGCCTTTTAGCTGCTAAATTCCCTTTGAAGAGCAGTCCCCCTCCTTTACATAAATATTGTGTTCCTCATCTTTGCTTTGTCCCTTATTTCTGTAAAGTATGATCGCTTAGTCAAGTTGTGGGTTTGGAAATGTGCCCCTGCAGAGGCCAAATGCAACAAGGTTAAACCCATTTCATTACAGATTTGAGGTTTTCATCTAAGTATACTGCATATCATTTTTCCTATTCTAAAAGGTACATTTTTATATTTACCACACTATGAATCTGGTTTATCCCTTCCAACATGAATGCAGAGTTTCTGATAAAAAAAATATCAGAAATATAATATTGTTTAAACCAACATTGCTATCATGTCGACATCAACATAACGATAAACTGGAGTCGTTGCCGATCGTTATATTTGTACCTATGTCTGTTATATTTTCTGTAAAGCAGGTTAAGGTGACACCGTGAGGAAGTGTCTTCATTTCTAAAGGACAATGTGCTCTTTTGTTTCTTCGTGAATGAAACAAGGTTGCATCCTTTCATACCTTACGCACATAGATGCTTTTCCCTGCACGTATAGACAGAGACAACAGCAGCAGCTTCACACGTAAAGGATGAGATTAGCAGTCAGTGTTTATCTGTTCTGATGCCATGGGAACTCTCTCTCTCTCTCTCTCTCTCTTCCTCCCACTCTCTCTTCCTCATCACTCGTTCTCTCCGGCTCTGCGTCTGCATCACCGCTTCCTGTGTCCTCCCCTCCCCCCCACCACATTAAAAAGAGAGAGGCCCGTTCATTCATGCATTCAGCCAGTCAGCTGAGCGAGGAGGGAGGGGGGAGGAAGGGAGGAGAGACAGAGATAAAATGAGAGGAGAGGAAGAGGAGGAAAGATGAAAAGGTCACCTGTATTACATCACTGATGGGGGGGATGGAGCGATGGAAAGAAAAAAAAAAGGGGGGGCATATAAAATCAGAACCCTCCTTTTCCCTCTCTCTTTTCCTCATCCACATCCTCTCCTTGTGCCCTTCTCAATCTCTCTCTCTCTCTCTTTCTTTCTCTCTCCACTCTCTGTCACTCCCCCCCCCCCCTCCTCCATCCCATCCTGACAGTATGAGTCACAGGCAGACCAGTTCCCTTGATGCACTGCGGAAACGTAATGTGACGTAGTCTGCATCCCTCCCTCCCCTCACCACACCACACCAGCCTCTCCATCCCTCCCATTCATGCCTCCCGACACGGCACAGCAAGCCTCCATTCACAAAAAAGCAGAATGAGAGAGAGAGAGAGAGAGAGGGAGAGAGAGAGATGGCAGGTGGATTCATAGCGACTGAATCGAGCACAAACTGTGTCATGCCAGCATATAACACATTTCAACTGAGAACAAAGTAATCGTAGAAATAACTAATCAGCCCTTTCACCAGGACTAGAAATTCTAGACAAATATTGTATGCATCTTTGGCTAAGGCATAAGTTACTTAATGTTGTGCAAGGTTTACTGTTGCCATGGTTACGAAATATGAGCAAGAGTGCCAAGAGCAATGATTTGCAACAGAAATGAAACTGTTGAAAGGAAGTATACTTGAGGTGTTCGAGACAGCTCAGGTTCAAAATGGAAAAATCGAATTCCAAAACAGAGTGTTATAGAAGTGCTATCAGTATTGCAATACAATAAAATTCAATACACGTGTCCAGTTCAGCCTAATACATTGTAATAGGATGAAAAGGAATATAATAACTTGTGTATCGCATATTTCATTGCAATACAGTCTCTTCTGGTGCTTGCATCACAGCAGTAGATACAATACACTCGACTGTGCGTTAGCAGCAGAGGGGAAGATCATATAGTCACAACTCTGAACCAATGATCGCCAGTCTTTGTTCAGAAAAGAAAAGAAAAAAAAAGCAATGTGAAGACAGACAAGCCAGGTGACTGCACTCTCTCATCTCTGACATCACTGCAGCATGATGTCATGGAGAAACACGCCACTCTGCAGCGCACACAGCAACGTCTTGTGAAACCAACGCTATGCAAAGAAATTCTGCCAGTGGAAAAAAAAGTCACAGTTAACACTTTGATCTGCAATGTGTGTCCACACGAGTTTTACTTCATCAGCAGTCTGGAGAGGTCAGCAGTCAACTGAGAAGGGAGGCTTTTCTTTTCTATATTACAAACCGAATAGCGCCACAAAGGAAGAAAACTGAAAAGATGTGAGGATATTATGATAATTGATGATTGAGTTTGAAAACTATGTTCAGCTTTTTGTAAGAAACAAAATATACATGGTACATGAACAGTAAGGAAAGGCTGACAGGAAACGCTGTGGTAAGCATAATCTATATATTGGTCATGTTTGTGCTATGCTTTTAATTTAAGTATGTAGACTTCCTCTTATTGACTGCAACAGAATAGCTAGAGTGACATTTCCTGTGTATGTGTACTTTAACAGCTTCAGAGATAACACAATATGATTTAGATGAAAGGTCGGGTTTTAGCGGAATTTACCTCTTTATAAAGATTGTATGAATGTTTTTAAAGAATGAGTTGAGTACCTGGATCTATCGATGAATTTGCTCTTATATCTATACAATACGACCAGTATGGTATTTTGGGGCCGATATCGATATTGGAGAGGAAACAAAATCAGATAAAGATGTATATTTTTTAAGATGTAATTTCAATCTGTAGAAACATAAACACTTATTACGTTGATCCTTCAAATGCTTATCAAACACTTGTGGAAAAGATATATAAGCATCACCACTGGACAATCTGGACAGTGATAATGCTTGGTTTAATCCATATAGCACATTCTGCTGGTGACAGCCAGAAAGAGAACTGCTGGTGTTATACAATGATGCTCAAATGAAATGATATTTGACTGGTGAAGCAGTCAAATATCTGTAATAAAATTAGCCGATACTGATAGACACCGGATAAGCTAATATCGGGCGACGTTATTGGCTGGCTGATTAATCGGTCGGCTTCATTGTAGTTCACTTCAGCAGTCATTTTGTCAATAATCAAGTGTAATTAAAGGTAGACAGTACTGAAGCTAGACAGACAGACAGAGCAGTGAGCATCTGAGAGGTGTCTGTATACCTTTAAACTTAGCCAAGAGGGCGGCGCCCTGCTCGGCTGCAGCTGCAACGTCTCGTGATAGCACAGGGAATCTAATGGCTAATAATTCAGGACAGTCCGCAAACCCACACACAGGACTGTGCAATATAATATAACATTACACATGTGCAATATATTTGATATCTTTCATAGTATTTTATACGTAGTTTCTTTTATACCCATTTATGTTTGCACCTTTTATTTGTATGTAAATACTTGCTGCTGTTTTTATCCTGCACTATGATGAGCCAACTGCAATGACATTTCCTTGTGATCTGCACTCTCAGGTACAATTTAAATGACAATAAAGAAAGTCTAAATGATGTTTAAACTTTCAGCAACTCACAGTGTAAAGGTGACAGACTCCCAGTAACTCAACCAAGAGATTATTCTTATCATGAAGTGAGCCTTCACACAAAGGGACATAAACAAGGACAAGAAATTATGGATTTAATGGAAGTATTTTTCCCAAAAAAAAGGGGAAAGATTATCATGACAGGCCAAAATTGTCTTTCTCTGATTGTGTTCGATGTCTTTCTAACAAAATCTAATAATTCGATTACATCACAGTATAACACCGTAATGGATTACATCACTGACGTAATCTACCTGCTAACAGATTGCAGTATGCATGAGATAAACGGTTGAGCGACTAAAGTCTGTTTTTATGAATGAATGGGTGACATTCAGGTTCACCCTGCTGGTTGGCTGAAGACGGGAGCAGAGAAGATCTCAACGTAAAGTATGATTCACCACAACAAAGTGTTAGGGAGGGGGTGGTGATGTCACTGGTGGTGGTGGGGGAGTCATCAGTGAGTCAGAGAGGAAAAAGAAGAGGAGTAGGAAGAGGAGGAGGAAGAGAGGTAGGTAAAAAAAAAAAAATGAGCACATGGGGAGGTGGGGAACCTGCTGTGTGTGACCCATGGTAACAGGCAACGCTGGCCTGCGTATGACTCACCACTGCTTTACCAACCTCACACACACATATATACACAGACACACACACACACAATACGAAGGGATGCTCACTCCATTTTTCATGACACACACACACATGCATATGAAAAAACACATCACACATTAATGCACCGCCTGTCAAATAGTTTTGGAAGCATCCACACAACATGGACACACAACGCCTACAGGAAGAGCACATGGATGTTGATGCACTAACATTTTAAAACCAAAAACACGCTTTCGCCACATGAAGTGCAGCAAGAGAAGGGGAGTGTCAGGATGACTCACACATCAATGACAACACCCCTCCCCCTGCCCCAATCTCTCACACACACACACACACACACACACACACACACACACACACACACACACACACGTACACGCAAACAAGAAGAAGGACGTATCATTTGGATGCAACCCACATCCTCCCCACATCCTGGGGAAGCTCCCATCTGAAACTCAGACTGACAGCAGGACTCTAACTGGCTGCAGTTTGTCTAAGGTGAAGGGATTTCTCTCACATGATATTCTCACTTACAATGTATACTTTTATAAAGTCAAAATAATGGAACAAATTACAGTAGAATATCTGTATTTGACCTACGGTTTCTGATAATTATTTTTGCTTTGGTACAAATTATTTTGGTAGCTTTTATTTTCCATTGCCTCCAGATCACACTAACTCTAGGAAACGGCTGTGTTTGTGTTGTTCCCCACGAATCGACCAATCAGAATACAAAAAAGGTCGTCCGAGGCATAGGTCAGAGGTCGTCATTCTTCTTCGTCTTCTCTTTTCTGGGTTTTTTCGGCGGTTCGCAAACAACTTTAAAGTGGACGTGAAAAAAGCAAAGGCTTATTCTTGAATAGTGTATGAATGCTTTTATAAAAATTCAAAAGAAATGAACAATACTAATTTTCTGCAGATTAAGGGGCAATTTAACACTTGCAGTGTAGTGTTAACAATTGTTTCAGATAACCAGATTTTTCATCCTTTACATATTGTGAGCGTTTCATCATTTAAAAAAAATTTTTTTTACCTAAAATGCTTAACAGAAGCCAGAAAAGTAAGGCATTTCTTTTTGGAAAGATGGCTCACTCTCAGGCTGTGTAAATCAAAAAGTCTCCTCTTATCTTCTGATAGCTAAAACATGCAGGAAGCACAGGAACCTGGCTAACACACATTATTCACATCATTTATTCTAAGAAATACTTCTGTCTCTGTAAATCGAGGGCAGCTGACAAGACACAGACAGCTCTTGGCACAATGGAGTCATTTTTATGAAGGACATCTGGATAACAAGAGCACCTGCACTGAGTGACCCCGCAGGAAGGGGGGGGGGGTGGGGGGGGGGGGGGGCGCTGTCTGAATCTGAATTTGTGTTGATGTTGATGATGAAGAATTCAGTTGTTTGTGTGCCTTGCCAGAAGATACGGTTTGTCCGGGGTCATCTGGTGGTGTGGTGGGTTCAGGTTTTGTTCAACAGGCGTCTGAACTCTGCTCGGTTTTGTTTTCTCTGTCTAACTTTATTCTGTGTTAGATCAAACATAGAGTAATGAACTTTCTAAACTAAGATCGTTTAAAGTTCACATGTTCAGCCCAGAGCTACTGAACATCTGTGGTTTCTGACTGAAACAGCTGTTTCTATTTTTCCAAAGTGCACGGTGCAGGAGACGAAATGGCTTCAGGAAATCTGATTTTCAAAAAGCACCAGTGGTGCGGCAAGTCAGAGGTAAACCATAGAAGAAAACATTTGTTAAAAATGTCAACATATATTTAACAGTTTCCTTTTAGTATGTTGTAAACTTTTTCCATCATAAGATCTCAATTTGAACACTTTTAACTCACCTTTAAAGTATACAACCACATGAAGCACTATGACTTATTCCAGTATAAAGCACTAGAAAAGCTTAGCACAAGTTTAGACTGGATTTATTCTAACATGGAAATCTGGTTTTCTAACCCTGTATGTTCTGCTTTTGGGGATAGTTGAATCATGTGCCGCTAAATAATAATTTTCCATTAAGTAAAAGTGACATTGCCCCTGTGCCCTGTGGAATATGACCTGAATGGAACTAAAATCAACCAAGCACCAAAAGAGGTCAATATCCGACCATGGTGGAGTGGAAAGACAAGGCGACGAGGTGATGTGACACCGTAGGACTGCAAGAAGTTTGCAAAGACTGTTCAGTTGGTGTCATCCAGGTGGGGTGACCTTCACTTCCTTTTCCAACTGCAAGAAAAACATTGCTGACATGTATAATTAGCTACCGCCAGCAGATCATCTCAGTTCTTGCACACATACACACACACACACACACATACAAGTGTCTGGTTTTAAATTTAGCATGGCTAAAAACACCTTCTCATGTCAGGAACTGTACATCATGGTCAGCTAGGCTTCCTCCTCTCTGTGGCTCAAAGCTGCTGCTGGTGGATCTCCACCTTTCTGCAGACTTGTGTTTATATTTATATCTTACAAAACCATAAGGGGGAGGTTGTTAAGGTAATATAAAACACGATCAAAGTCTAAAACAATTTGTTATCCACCAACAATTTATTGATAATGTACTTCTTTTATTTTAAGAAGAAAAAAAAACGTCATTTAAATATCCAAGTCGTAACGATCCTGAGGCAGAAATAAAACTGTTTATTTTGTTAATCATGGAATCCTTTAACTTTTCCAGAATTCAAGACACACCTGAGCTTTTCTTCTTGAAGCCCAGAGAAACATCTTTAAAACAATTTGACAGTTTTTGTCTTTATGTCAATACAAGTCGACGGTTTCTAACTGTAGATGTGGGTCGGCCGAGAGGAACCCGAATAACAAGCAAAGTGTCTGTAGGCTTTTCACCACTTGACAAATAACTCAACACCAAAATGTACATTTTGCACTTTAATTCCAAACATTTTCAAAGCAAATTGTTGTGATTAATAAGAATCATTCCACTTCCACTAGAATTAGGGTCAATTTTTGAGTAATGACTTTTTGATACTTCATTCAAATGTGAGGGTAAGAGAACTCTGCTCTGTATTGATATATTCCTGACTGGACAGAGTGTCCAATCAAATCTGGACACGCAAGTGCGAGTGCCTATTGATAGGGCTTCAGTATGGTTTATTTGATCAGAACCATCGCAATTGCACATCTGAATCTATCCGCATATCTCTCCTCATCACCATGTTCTTGAGCTAAGCGATGATCCTCGGCTTTCCCCAAAAGAAGCTCTGCTCATTGCTTCCCTGGAAATCCCTGAAGCGTTTCCTCTCTGCTGACATGCATCACAAACGACAAAACAGCTGTCCTGATTGCAAAGTGTTAGCACAGACGAAACATGAGGCAAAAATGCTGTAACAAACACAGCCCCTGATCTTCTATACATGTGGTCCTTAACCTGACCTCAAATACAATAATGTATCCCTTTTTGTCTTGCCCAACCTGAATTAAATACTTTTTTCACAAGGGACACAAGTAATGGTAACAAACACGTTGAACTGGTGCTTCATATATGTTATTTTACATTTACCATAACCCTGAAATAACCCATTGACCCCTGTACTGTAAACCACATCCTTCTAAAAATGACTTCATCAGAAAGAAGCCTGGTGGGGAAAAAACAAAAACAAGACTGCCCCCTTGTGGATAAGCAGGAAAACAGTGCATGCTGCTGCTACCAACAGATAATAAAGCAGTAAAATAAGGCTTTCATTTATACATCAAATACTTCATAATTGCAATTAGCACTTTACAGTTCACCACAAACAACTGAAAATGTTACAGATTTCTCAGCACTCACTATTTTACAGCATGAAGGGAAATTGGCATGGTATTGTCCCAATCACGTCAAGCAGAGGAAGAAAAGATGCTCTTTTCTCCCCTTTTAAATTTGATTAAGCCAGACATTGTGTCTCGCTGAAAGAGAGAAAAATAAATGATAATGAAAAGTGATCGATTGAGATCTCAGTAGATGAAGAGGACTCGAGTGCGGGGCAGGGTGGACAAAGTGTCTGCCATCTTGCGGATCCTGGCGTAGTTGATGAATCCTCGGAGGAAGAGTAAAAATCCTGAGGAGCAAAAAAAGAAAAGAAAGGGGGAGGGTGTTGGGTGAGACCAAAATAGAAGATCTTTTGGGAACAACACTGTTACTCATGTTACCAATTTGGTAAGATTGCAATGGCGTTGCTAAGGATGTGCAGTACAAACTAGTTGACACAAATATTTGTGCACAAAATACACAAAGGTTCAGCTCTAGCTACGCTTCCACAGGCATCTGACTTTCTTTCATGGCTTTTAAAGTTGAACATCAAAAGATTTCAAAGGGCATGACGTTCTCCCAGTTCAATCAGAAGTACAAACATTAAAGGGGCGATATGTAACTTTCAAAAATACTGCGTTTGTAGCGATACCACATGGCCGTTAGGTGAACTGCACCAGTAACATGTTGCTCACTCTCCCTTGTGTGCTCGTCATACGTGCTCGTACGTACAGAAACTTGCATTATCATCGGCCGCCAAACACTGGATATTTACCGGCATAATGTTTACAGAGGAGGTAAGTGGACATACACATGTGAAAGTCTGTGAAGGAGTCTGTGTGTCTGTATTCATTCTCAATCCTACAAATGACAGTCTCTGCAGGCACTGGCTGAGAGCAGGAGTGTGTGATGAGTTTGTCCGCCTTTGAGAACTCTTAGAACGGATAGAAGTGTGTGGCAGACGGCCTCTGGCTGTAACAAGAGTGTGTGATGAGGTTGTACTGTTGATCTCTGTAAGCAGAGCGGAGTGAGGAGGACGTTGAAAACGTGCATAAAATGTCACTTCCTGGAGCTTTCGCGGAAAATACGACCCGGGGAAACATTTTATACATACATACATACAACACAGATAGACAGTGAACATCTACTTTTTGACATCAGTTAACCGTTCGCTTATTAATAGGCGATAAAAAACTATTTATACATGTAAAAAGTTACATATAGCCCCTTTAACAACTGCTTTTGAAAACATCTGGTTCTTTGAAGAAAAAGACAAGACTGTGGGAATAAAAATATCAATAACTATTTTACTATGACATCTTCTGCTCCCAATGTACGAAGGTAAGTAAACGTATTACACCAAGGACAAAAACCCTTCTTTAGATTTTAATGCAAAATACTTACCCAAAACCAGGAAGACCCACCACAGCCAATACTGTCCATCAAAGTAACCAGGGAAGTATGTGGAGAACTGTGGAGAACCCAACAGAACAACAGAAACGACTGGTTAGAATAACTATGGCCTCAGCTGGTTTCCCTCAAATGAGTCCGGCATTTTAAAAGTTAAGGAATAAAGCGGCACACATCTCAAAGAGATCTTTGAGGAAAACTGTGCAACGAACCAACCACTACAAAAATAGCATTAAATATCAGAGTGGGGCTAATGGGTTGTTTGTGCATACATATAACCACATTTTATGAGTCTCGTTGTGTGTGATGTGTTTGTGCGTATATTTGGGTTATATATGTACCCTGACTATTAGGATCCATTTGATGAGAGAGAGCCCGAAGCCTGAGATGGCCCCGTAGCGGCCGGCTGCTGAGGTGGTCAGACAGAAAGACAAGAAGAAACCGATCCAGTTGAACAGGAATGCCACTGGGGGAAGGATTGAGGGAAAACAAAACTAAGCGTTAGACATTTCAGCAGAAAAAACAACAAACACAAACTTATCAGCAACATACTTTATACAAGATAGAATTTAATTTCTTCATTAAAATAAAGACAGAAAATCCTATGACTAGATTACTAGGGTTACTAACTGAAAAAGGTAAGCATGAAAATGCCATCGTTTCCTATCCTCAGCTGATCAGCATCTTCAAAGTCATCTCTGGTAACAAAGTCTTCATCCTGCGACAGAGAAGATCGAGAAAAAAAAGAGAAAAGAGTCAGCTAATTGCACACTCAAACAAATTCACCACAGCACAACATGACAGTAAAAAAACTCCAAATAAAGTCCCAGAGACAGATTTGACTGTCTGTGTTCACACATGCAGCTCATCCCGGAGGCTTTAGGAGTTTTTCAGGAGTGTTGTGCGAAGTGTGAACAAGGCTTATGAAACGGTTTCCAGCCTACAGCTCATTCAATTTTTTTTTTTACTTTTTACTCTTTTTACTTCAACATGTAAAAAATGTTCCATAATTCTACAGGTAAGTGAAGTGACTGAGAAATCTAAATCAAGCACAGGTAAGCCGCTTCTAGCAGAAATCAAGAAAGTATGCAGACAACAGACAGAAAATACAACACAACCACAGAAAAGACCATGTGAGACCATCACAAGACAGCAAACTAATCTAATTACACGAGTTACAGTTTGCCCAAAGGTCTGGGGTCAAATTCACTGTAGGACTTCAAAAAAAGCTAGAACATCCTGTAAGACTATCAGCTAATCACTAATTAGCACTCTATATACACAAACATACAATACATGTGGGATGTGGGGCACACATAAACAAAGTAGGTGCTTTACATCTGTATTCACACACCAAACAAGGACCAAATACACTTCCCACTCCTTCCAGTTACCTCTAGTGAACTGCGAATTACATCGTCAAAAGTCTCCAGGCGTTCCCTGTGCTGAGGCTGCTGCTGAGAGCAAGGCAGTGTGTGGCAGAGAAACACAACACCAACAATCAAACAGAGTGGCCTCAAATGCAGTCGCAAGGCATCACAGTAGCCACTAGAGGTCAGAGCTGAGCAGTCAATTAGTCAATACAGATATTTCAGCTTTTCCTTTCAACCTGTCACAGTAGCTTTTAAAGACACATCAGGTACGGTATGTATGAATAGATTGAATCTAAGTTTATGTTCAGACGATGATGTGCTTCACCTTTTGTAAATACAAATAACTGGAAAGGAGAGGGTTCCCATGTATACAAGTTTTGTGTTAACAAAAGAAAACAGATGTTTCCCCTAGAATTAGAGTTCTTAAAGCTTTGAGAAATATATATCAGACAGAGATAGATAAAGAATCATTATAAATGCTATTGGAGGTTTTTTTTTTTTTTTTTTTTTTATTTAAAGAATAAACCTGCTTCAAAATAAAAGTCAGTTTCCTCCTCGACACCTGGAGATTCTTTTAAAGTGCTAAAATGTCAACCTTGTCGCCTGTGTGATGACTGAAAAAAAGAAACAAAGGAGCTGAATAGCAAAACAATGTCTGGATTTTACACTGATTAACCTTTACCTCCATTGTCAATGAGGACTGATGTGAGGAGCGGGTATTGTTTGTGGTAGCAGTAAAGCAGGCACCAAAAAAAAGACACAGTTTTCAAAGTAAACATACAGCTTTGTTCTTTCCGTTTTGAAGACAAAACAAACCCATTCAGTTTCGAGGTGCTAAGCACTTCCTGCCTTGCAAACCTCCAGCTTGAGCACAAGTTCTAGTGCATGTCTGGGTGTGAGTGTACTGTGTGATTCAATGTGACTAAAGCCAAAAAAAGAGAGAGAGAAAAGTGATACACTCACTCTTCCTGTTACCAGAGGAACAGCAGTCTCAGCCTTGGTTCTTTCTGCTTCATCATAAGAGGGCAGAGTAGTCGCCACGTTGTACGACGGAGGCTTGGGGAAAGCCCCATCTTCCTTGTAGTCAAAGAAGGCTGAAAAAGAAAGAGAACAGATTCAAACAAAAGGTACAAACCTCCTGAATACAAAGTCTTAGTCTAGTTTAGCTGTCTGTTTAAAGCATTGTAAATAACTGACAAAACTGAAGCAACTACATAACATAAGTTTATAGTCCCCAGCTCTTTACACATTTATGTTCTGCAACAGCACTGTTATAAAGTTTTGCCTTCATTACACCCTTGTACTTATACAAAGCCTCCCTAATGGTGTAATATTAATGTCCCAGCGTGTACATTCACATTGCAATTTGGCATTGTGGAGGCGCGAGAGGCAGTGTCTGAGCACACAGCTTCACATGAACACACACTCAGCACTTTTCCGCCTTGCCAGCTCCAACATTACATCGCAACATTCTTCCCCCCCTTTACGCCTCTGTTTCTACCTTCAATGGCGGATCAGGGGCGAGCGACGTTACCCTATCATTCCGCATGTGGTACACATTGCACGCGAAGCGAAACAGAGGCGTGAATATTCCGCCTTCAACTGGCTCTTTGTAAGCACCAACTGAAGACGCTCTTCAATCTGGAAATGTTTCGATGCTTGAAAATATCTGAACAAGAGTTTCCTACTAACATCCCCAAACAAAAGAACTCAGTGATCTAATGAGATTAAAATGAAAGCATTGTTTTAGTCACTGAGGATATGTTTCACTGGCTCTATAGCTCACATGTTGGTTTTAAATAAGACACGTGTTCAGTATAAAGGTTCAACTTGTATGAGTCAACTATTATAACTAAGAGGCCGTCTATCCAGCTCCTCTAGAAAGAACGAGTCCTCATGGGAATGAGAATATTTAAACATTTGAGGAACTGGTATCCAACTATAGTGTACTCTGTAAACACCTTTTTAATTATTTACAGCTCAAGAGCTTTATTAGATCTAATCAAATCAATCTCTGTGTTTACACTTGGAAAAATGATATATACACTCAAAGACAAACAAGAAGTATTTCCTATTTCTCTACAGTGTATCTCAGGGATAATGATTGATATCATATGTTGGATGAGGCTGGTGAAGGTTATAATCTGTAATAGAGATCTATTTGTAATAGCTATATATCTGTGGAATATTGAGCTTTTACCATCCAATAATATGTTCACTCTTTGATTTGTTTAAGTTCTCAAAATACTGCTGCTAATACTATTGTACCATTTTGAATATGGAATATTCGTATCAATTTGTCTTATTTAAAACTGTATATATGTGTTTCATTTGTGTTTCTTGTAAATGGAATGATTTAAGATTGATTATTAAATGCTATGTATATGTTTTATGTCAAGCCTCCTCGAGGGACTTATTGGGCGAAACACCAGTGAAGAGAGGTTCCCCATCTGACCAATCCGGTGATGATCTGGCTCTCGCTTCCCATCAGTGTATCATACGGTTGAGTTGTGGGGGGCCAATAGGGGCCACGTGGTAGGGTAGGTACAATCAGCATTGTCACTACCTGGCTAGCTCGCATAAACAGAGCCTGGGTCTGTTGAAGGTGGGAATGCTGTTTTGGTAGTCGTGGTTTGTTATGTAATTTATCAGGAGGGCAAAGTGGCATAATTGGATTGGAATTCACTGAGCGCTTATCCTTTCATTAGGGCACAAGTATCATGTGTTTATTTCATTAAAATGTTATAGATATTTTCAATTTTTGTAAGATGAATTTACTCTTTAGAATTTAAGATTGCTTAATAAATGCTTTGTATACGATTCCATGTGTTTGAATCCATAAAGAGTGCACTGCTTGTATATACTGTATACCCCTTATGATGCTTTCATTTTTGCTTGCTTATATGCCTTCATTGTTTTTGTAGTCCACACTCATTGATTGTTAACATCCTCCAGAAATCCTATACGGATATGTTTCCTCAAGTTCTCCCTGTGTAAAACACATATATGACTCCCCTATTCCACCAAAGCAAATTACCTCAGCATCAGGGAAACATCTGGGTGAATTAGGGACTTACCAGCATTTTCTGCTGTGGCGCTGCTGTATGGGGGTGGGGCATCAGCTGCTACCTGTGGACTCTCCTCTGGGTCCTCCTCATTTGGCAGCTGAGAGAGAAAGAGAGAGAGAAAGAGAGAGTGAAAGAGAAAGAGAGAGAGAGAGAGAGAGAAACCACATCCTGGTTTATTTAAGGCTACACTGCATAGGTGGCAGCCCTGGCTGCTTTCCATTTGAAACAGATGAGGTAAAGAAGTTTAAGTGTAGTGTATATATTTTCTATTTTTGTAAAAAGAGATCATTGCAACACGCTGGTCTTCTTAAACACTACCTGAATAACAAAGAGTATATTAAATGATCAGAGAAGTGGGATGGAAAATTCAAACAGGAAACACATGAGCAGGGGAAACAGTGTCTATAACTTTAAAGACAGAGTCTTGACTGAACTACAGTCTTTACCATTGATTCTGGTTAACAAGATTAAGACCATTTGATTAACTAACACTTGAGTATTTAATAAGTCTCATGTTTTCTTTCTTTAAATCTCCTCAAAGAAAACTCGTTGTGAATGGGGACTGTGTTGACAGGTGACTGGCTACATGTAGGCCTACATTAAGTTAACTCTTACTGGCCAGCCATTACTTGCTGGCCATACCCAGTGAGTCCTTTAGTAAAAAAGGTATCTTTAATGCGGCTAAATATGCAAAACACAACATATTTTACATTCATCTTCAAAAATGAGTTTTTAAACAAATAGTCCATCAAATAAAAATAAAAAAAAATGGATGGAACATAAAAGCAGTGTAAAACCAATTTGGCCACTTGGAAATTTTGGATGGCATTTTTTATATTTTTTGGATCAAACAATTAAGAATATAATCAAAATAAATCAAATTAAATGTTAGTAACAGCTCTAACAGAGTCCTCGTCACATATGTAAACAATAACAACATGCTTGGTATTAATCATGACAGTATCGTGACATTTTTCTGGAAAAGGGGGCTTTAACCAGCTTTCACTTAAGTCAATGTGTCACTTTTAGCACTATCTCGGTGTCCATTTACTAAAAAAAAGAAAGTAGGCCTGAAAGAAAAGAGCTCAGCCCAAACAAAACACAGCTAGCTAAGCTACCTGTTTAACTAAATGGAAACGACACACCCACTGCTGGTCATGTGCTACCCAGACATTTCCATAAGCATGTACTAATACACACAGGACAGATAAGAGTTTATCTTTTAATCCCAGTAAAACGCTTAATATGTGGCAAACAGTAAAACCTAAGACACCTTAAGAGACAAACATATAATTAAGTTAACATTCATGTGACGTGAGGTTGATATCCTTTCTAGCTAGCTAGCTAACTGGGACACGTTAATGTACTTTTTATGTTAGCTTCACCAGGTGAGATGATCTAGGTGATCTATCGTAATAAACCCGAACTAATTGGTGATAATGACGTCACTCTAGAGAGTCTAGAGATTGTGAGCTTCCGTAAGTAAGTGCCAGTGCCATTTTTGACAGTAAACATCCAACGTGAGCGTCGTGATAAATGTTTAACGTGTTTCGCTTGTAGATATATTTCTGATAGTTTATCATACCTGCTGATATCTGGCGCTCGGCTCGGCCATTCCGATCCGACAATCAACAACAGAGAAATGTAAACGCCGCCGGAATCTAGAGAGAACACCCCCAAATTATATAACTGTACAAACTGTGAAGTGAATCCACGCCACAATGAAAACCTGTTTCACCCTCGACTCGACTCGACTGCTCAGTGTTTGTCACACCACTGTCAAGCGCGGAGGGTTGTTAGCGTAATACATTACACTTCCTGTTTGCCTTTCAAAATAAAGTTCAAAATGAGAAGCGAAAGTAGTTTCGTTGTAATTACTGAGTTATTATTGGTGAAGTGATTAGTATCAATCATACCATACCATGTGTTTTTTTTTCTTGGCTACTTCTGTGTTATGTCAACATTTTTGGTAAAATAAATAAAGAATTGCTATTATTTTGAAATATGTTTCCAACCATTTCTTACATCATATCTTAGATGTCACTTTCTTGACGCAGTCATTACTCGCCACTTGATTGACGTCAATGGTCAAAACAAACCCTCCACTGCTCCCATTTGAAACGAAGCGAAACAACAATTAATATTATTGAAACGCTCATTTTATATAGGCTACCTTCATCAGTGATGCAAATAAAGGTTGATTTGGCTGAGAATTCACACTGACACCCAGCTACATACATAGACATTAAGGTCAATTAAAGTAGGCTATATTGAGTAGAAGACACCTCACAACACGTCTAAAAATCCAAATCACAGCTGTGTATTAATCATTGGCAGATTATAAAGCCAATATTTTGGATAGGACGTGACAGGGATATATATCAGGTGTGCAAAATATTGTATATCCAGATCATTTGAATAATAACAAATATATAACATAATGAGAAACAATTCTAACATCACTGCTACATGCAAGGTGTTAAGTTTGAAGATCATACTGAAACTGAGATTTGATAAAGAATAAACTTGTTTAACCTACTCTTTAACATTTATGTCATTATAAAGTGAAGAAAAGTGAGAAACTGAAAGAGATCAATACCTGCATTCAGGTATTTGATCGCAATTTCCAAACGTTGAGAGTAACTCATGAGCAGTCAGTCAAAGATTAAGCAGTAGCATACATAATTCATTTATGTATCACTCACTATAATCTTTAATCTTCTCTCAGAATTGGTTTCATTGTGCAATAAGAACAAGTGAATCAGGGTCTTGTAAGGTTTTATTGTTTCTTAATCTAAAATAAAAAGAACACAACAATACCTGTGACACTTTGTATGCGAGTTCAAGTGTTGGAGAAGTTAAATCTGAAATGAATTTCTAATTACGTTTGGCAGGGTTCTGGTATTTCAGAAGCACAGGGTAAGTGGTGCCTATGTGCTTCTGGTTGTAGTGGTGGCAAACAATCTCCACGTCGTAGTAACTGAACTGGACTTTGACACGCTCGTTGGGTGAGCTGAGGAAACAGAGGGTGTAGAGGGCGATCTCAAACTCCGGGCTGACACCGATGAAGATGCTGCCTTTGGGCTTTATACCGTTCTTCCAGCTGAACTGTAGCGCCAGGATGTGTTTGTTCTCGTCCGGCTGCAGTGAGAGAGAGAGAGAAAAGAGATCATTTAGTGATGAGGGAGCAGTGGAGAAGGGGGGTAACGGATGAAGAAACATGTAGGGTGGTTTTAAAAGATTGATCAGTGCGTTCTCTACATTCTGAGAGGAGTATATATAAAAAATCTTTTCTTCATCTCACATTTTGAACTTTGTGTCTCACAATTAAAACCAAGTGTCTCACAGCATAAGCTTATAAAGTCGTAGCATGACTTTGAACATGTGTAACACACGAAGCTGCATTAAGGACTAGTGAGAAGTGTAGAAAAGGGTTTATAAAATAATGCGGTGTTTCAAAGTACAGGAGGCTCCGTCTGTGATTATACTAAAAATGTGTTTTATCTAACTGCAAATCGTTTCAAATATAAACCTTGTAACAGAAGCCACAGGGAGCAAATATGTCATTTTAAAGCTGTGTTCACATATGATAATCCCCTTTTTTTTTAAGTGTACTTAAAGCTAGCCCCAGATAATCCCATACCTCAACACATATATCAAGCAAGAAGCAAACTACTGAACACAAAACATATTGATTCTCAAGCTTTAAACAGCTCAGAGGCAAAATTCAAAGGTTTAGGTGAGAAAGACAAAATTCAAGGGAGCGAACGTGGTCTTAGCCTGAAGTTAGGTTTATCATCTATGTGCTTCTGTGTGTCTTCTTATTATGATTACAGTACGTGATTTTGGTATGACAGATTTTTTTGTATGTATGTGGTTATGATTGTGATAACTTTGTTGTTTTTGTTTACTCTAAAAAAATCACAACTCAAAAAGTATGTTGCCTTAAAAAAATAAAACTGTGAAAATGTTGATTTCCCATGTCAAACAGGAAGATAAATATCATTTTATGTATTGACTTGATACATGAATGTCTCTCATGTTGTACATACATATACAATTCACATTCTTTTACTATTTTGGTACATTTTAATCAAAGCAGGGAAAACAATGACATCATACCTGAGGTGAATTTGCATTGACACTGTAGCCTTTATAGTCAATGTGTCCCAGCTTTTCTTGGAGGTAGAGCTGGATCCAGTTGTGAAAGCCAATGACTGTTCGCCTGCCTCTCGTCTCTCCAACAAACACGTGCTCAAACCCTGAGGAGTCTGGCCTAATGGGAGTTAGAGGGGAGAACATGAGACCACTTACAGATTTGCTGATTCATTGTTGTGCTTATAATCTGCTCCACGCTCAGAATCTGAAAACTCTGCATCAAAGAAGGAAACCGAATTGAATGGAGTCATGTGCGATCAGGGCAAAATCACTGTTTTGTAGCAACATTTCATCTTGGACATGTTCCACTCAAAGTGATGAAGAAACTGAACGTGCTACACGGAGGCAGTTTCATAGAGTGGGACGGTTACCGTCTAAGTGCCAGATTCCACTGGTGAAGTGATATTTAGGTCCACCCACCTGCTGGATCCTCTCCTCGCATAAAGTTCAAACCAGATTCTGTACAGCTGCTCCTTGAATTTTGTGTTATCTGCCGGAGAGAGGTTCTTCTCTACCAGGTATTTATGAGCAATCTGCAAACAAACAAGAACTTCCTGTCAAATGTTTGAGTCTCATACAAAGTGACACTAGTAGCTTAAGGGTTAGCAAAATCATATTGTGAGACCACAAGTTTATATATATATATATATATATATATATATATATATATAGATATATATATATAGGCCTACATGTAAACCTAATTGATTTACTGATTTGTTGACTCCCTTAAGAGCCAACAGCACTTTCTTACCTTCTGCCCAACATTATTCACAAACTTATAACTTAAAAAAAAACTTGAATCTTTTACCATGCTAATATTAGCATTTAGCTGATGGCAAAGCTGTGTCTGCGTAAAAGCCCTCAGAGGCACTATTGTAGCTGTAGACTTTTGTCTTATTGTCCTGACCCAACCATTAAAAACCTTGGAGCAGAACTGGTCAATTATCTGCATTCATTGTTCTGCAAACACTGCATTGCTTGTCTGTTTGGTACGGATACTACCTCAAGGTGTCTAAGATATGATAAGAACATAACAACAACAGATGTGTTCTGTTTATACCTCTCATTAATACTTGATTGAAATGGGCCTTTATGAGGCACAGCAAGAGAGGAGGGTTTGTTTTAAAATGTGCCCACAGGTACCTTCATGGTGGGAGTCTGTATGATGAGGTCCAAGAACTTGTGGTTCTCTGCCACCTCCTCCGGGGTCACAATTTCTGGCTCACCGGTGTCGCTCTCATAGTTATCCAACAGGGAGATAAAGGCTGCAGAAACAAACACAGACACTCTTCAAAAAGTGGTTTAGTCAAACCGCCTGGGATCAAATTAGATTTTTGGGAACATAGTACCGGTAAATGTTTATGTGCAGTCCAGTCCCAAGAAACGTGACAACAGAGACGCTGATCACAAAACATCAAACTCAGAATAGTTCAGACAGAAAGTGTCTTAAAACCCAGATTTATGTGTTTACTGTGATACGTTTTGTTTTAAATGTCTCACCAGCTCAGATAATTAGGTGAAGGACAGTGAAGCAGACTGCTAAAGGCTGAGCTAACATAACAAATAACAAGGAGGTAGGAATACTCCCCCTTTTCAATGGAACAGCAGCCTCAGGGTGAACTCTGAATACAAACTATTACATAACCCAACAGCCTTTACAGCTCGGTGCCAGGGTATGATTCCTCTCACAAGCTATAGAAAATAATTCAGGATCACTAGATGAAAAATTGCTGAAAGGAAGCTTCAGCTGTTATTTAGAGGATGAAGGGGGAAGCCGCTGATTGGGGGAACATCTTTGTCTTCACGGCGCAGTGAACTCAGCGTGCTCTGTGCTTATGCAACATGCCACTGTTCGTCATAAGGAGATTATCAGTCGATGAAAAGGCTTTACTCTGACGGGGGGCAATGTGTGAAGAGATCAAGACAAATCAAACACTTTCTGACACAGTGCAGTTGTGCAACAAGCAGTAACTAATACCTCACCCAGAACACCCAGCTGTTGGCGGCAACATCATGAAGGAATATACAAATTCTTTTGTAGATTTAATTTATAAATTTAATTTAATTTATAAAATGAATGTGTGTAACTATCTAAAAATAAAAAAAATTCCTTTAGCCTCATGCACTTACCTAAAAATGTCTCCTTCTTGAAAATGTTCTCATCGACAAATGTAAATAGAGGGTATCCTGCTCCATCATTGTTGTCGTCGTTCATGGCCAAGCTGTCTCCAGCTTTGCCCTGAGGAGAGAGGAAAAAGAGGAGAACCATTCAAAACTATCAAATAAGACCTGACATTTATTGGTGTTACATGTGTAAAAGTTAATACAAGATGCTGGCCAAAACTGAGCTGAGGCTCTTAAATAACTAAGTTACCATGTGAGCCACTGCAGCTGTTTGTTTTTTTTAAGGCCAGCTAGTTTTCCAGTGAATGTAGAACACATGGACATACATAATGAAATACTGCAGCTAAAGAGAGCGGTGTGGATCTGGGACTGTGTGCATTGTGTACCTGCAGAGAGATCCTGTAGTCTTTCCCAGGTTTCAGTCTGTTGACATCATTGTCCCACAGCTCCTGCACCATGGCCGACAGCTCTCTGTCACTCTCAATCATGATGTGACCTCACTCTTGTTCTCGGTCCCGCAGTAGATGAGCTGTCGATGGTTTGGCCTTACTTTATCTCTAACAGGAGAGGGAATAGTTCATGAAGCCTCTGACTTCGAGTTGTCACAGATGACTACTGACAGTTTAGCAGTTTTAAAAGATTTGATCTATAAAGCTACAAGAACTGAGTTGTGAATTACTTTCACATCACTTAACTTGAAGCTTGATTCAGTAACTTTATATTTACAGGATGGCCTATTCATAAAGAATTCAGGAGGAACAGGGGTGAGCTGTGAGATTTAGGGAGAAGTGCTAAATGAGTAACTTGTTTTTGTGTGTATTGAACTCTCTATGATGATTGATTATGGAGGGTATATGTCGTTCACAAACAATGAAGTCTTTTTTTGTACAGATGATCGAACATAGGAATTGATTTTGTCGCTGTTGTTGCAGAGCTTGCTAAAGCCCGGAGGGCAAGTATTTATTTTGATTCCTCTGATTTTACGAGTGTCATGTTTCATGGTGAGTAAGAATTTGTGAAATCTGACATTGTTTAGGCTTTGATGGCTTTGATTATTTAGTGAACTGTTCCTATTGTAGTTGAATAAAGTCTTCATTACTTGAGTGTGAAAAACACCTTTCATATCTGAAAATGTCACACAAAAAACACTTAGCTGATGCTTTAGATCCTTTGAAAGAATAATAAAATGTGTTTGAGTGCATACTTAATAATACATTCATGTAAGCTAAGTTGTTAATTCATCCCAATGAAGCAAAAAAGCTTGTTCAAGTTAAAATAATTGACCTCAAAGAGCTTGTTTTACTTTTTTAAACAGCTAAAATATTTGTATGATACTATGTGTGAGACATATATAGGCTTATGACATGTAACAAGCATCCTTGATTAAGGGATTATAAGGCCCACATTAATTTATATTAAGGAACTCTATTTAAAGCTTCACTTTTTGCACACAGTCTCAAAGCCTTTAATAAAGTTTCATGTCAAGTTAGTGTGGGCCTGTGACTGTAAAATTGTTTAAAAACTAACAGCCTCCTCAGCCAGGCAGAGCTTATCTCTTTGACTCAACGCTGATGTTCCAGCACAAATCCTCTGCTTTTCATAGAATCATTGGCTGGCAGAATATCACACATCCATGACACTGACACAGGTGACTTCATCATCACAGCCTGAGCCCTAACAGGCCACGATCAATTAGCCCCCCCACAACAAAATCTACTGACCTTTTTCCTTCGGAGTCTGTTCTTGTCTGTTTGGTTCGGCGAGGGAGAGAGCGATGAGTGATTTCAGGGTAACTGAAGCTCCTCAGTGTTGACCAGGTGCTGCTAGTGATGGTTTCCTGTGTTTGTGAGAGCAGGTGTCTTTACGGGCATAGTAACAGTTAGGGCAGTCTGTCGGTCGGTGTGTGGAGAAAGACAGGCAGGGGCTGCAGGGGGGGGGGGGGGGAGAGGGGCCATTTTAAAGGGTTATCCCCTGTCAGCAACTCTAGCCAAAGGGATTACACCATGTTGTCGTTCCTTTTCAATCTCAGGCTTCAACGTGGGCTCTTTGTTTCTTTAGTGTTTCATTGTTTTCTCTCTGTCACAGCATAACCTCTGGATTACAGGGTAAATATGGGTCATTTTGCAGGTAAGAAGATGATGTAAAGGCTTAGACATACTGTATACTTAACAAACTAAAGACAAACACATCTCTTAATAATACATTAAAACACTAAATCTTGGTTTAATCATTTGGTCTCAACCAAATAAATCAGCAGCAAAACAAGGCTAGTGCTGTTTGTGAACAATATGGGGGGTAAGAAAAACCTGTTATACTTCAACAAGGTCCACCATCTACATTAAAGTCATAATGCTATTGTTTTCTTTGTTAAAACTTGTCAATCAATGACTCAAAATCTGTCCTTTTTGATGAATATTATATAGAAAATGGTATTAAGATGTTAATAAGGTAACTTATCTTACATTTTTTTTAAATGTTAGATAATAAGAATGTCTTATAGAAAACAATCTGGGCTCAAAAGTGAAGAAGTCTCTGATTTTTCATGAGAAAGGGAGACAAAGATCAAGCCAAGCTTTAAAATGTGCACCGTGACGCTTCCTGCGTGTCTGCTATGAAATTATGTTTCCAACAACTAAATGACAATGTTGTTTACATCACTTATTAAATAATACGTCCAAGGTAACATGAACGTACTTAAAATGTATGATCCGAAACTTGATGGCTTCATGGGATTTAGCTCTGACTTTACATCCTATATAGCTCTCAGGTGTTTAGCTGTGGTGTCATATTTTTGCTTTCCCTTTAAATAGGAGTGTGATTTTAAGAATAAGAAACATCAACTTAATTGTTTTAATAAAGCTAGACAACTGTTTTCTCTCATGATTTTTCCTTCTGACATTGAACAGCTGTATGTGACTGAAAATATGTCTACCTCTGTAGATGGAAATCATTTTAAGCTTCTGCATAGCTGTGCATCTTCACCACAGACTGTGTGTAAATATCATTAATGAGCTACACACAGTGAAAGCATAAGTGCTGGGTCAGTTATTACCAGTCTTTGACGCAATAAATAGAATAGACATCATTCTATGTTGTAACATTTATTTCGAGACAGTTTTTGGAATCGGTGAGGAGAAAATCAGTGATTAAGTCCACCTAGTTCTGTTCAAATAGAACTGCTTGCATCATCTGCTCCCTTTGTGAACAAACGCAAGAGAGAAAAACAATAAATTATACATGTTTAACAAACATTATACAAAATATTTTTTGTATTTCTAGACATGATCAAGATACTCTTTGTCCTTTCCTTGACACTGATGTTTGGCAACCAAATGAAAAGATGAGTTGTAAAAAGCAGGTTTTGAATAAATCCAGCCCGTTGGCTGTTATCGAGCTGTTACCTCGCACCGAAGTCCCGAACAAAAACACACCATGATTCCAATCCCCATTACCCAATCAGAGGATCTGCTATATGCATGATACTAGAACTCATTATGAACCCATTTCCCACAACCAATCTCATTAAATTCCACTTCTTAACCCACCTGGCTTTTCTCATAAGACCTTCACAAAATGTGTTTGAATGAACTCATCATAACAACACTTTGTACAGAGCACTGTGAGTCAGGAAAAGCTTCCTAAAACTGTAACAAACAACAAAACCCAAGAAGTTATGAAATCAAAGTGGAGTAACGAATCTTATCCTTCGTTTTATTCTGTATCATTATTGCATGTGTATGATCCTTTTATTGGATCATAAAAATATATTTCATTATTCACACTCAAGTTTATTTAAAGTTAATTTTTCTTTTTCCTTGTTTTGATGTGACTTTCTAAGTCAGGCAAAGACGTTGCTGAATGCTTCGATAAATATTTGAAGGGGTTTACTTTTACTACTATTACCACTGCTTTCTTGTTCTATTCCTTTTGAGATTAAAGATAAATCTTTCCTTTCCTGATTCTTTGATATACGCGAAATCTGCCATTTATGTTTCATACCAAAAGCTGTCTTTCAAGTGTTGAAAAACGCTAACATTGGTACACAGCTGTGTAAAAAGACATGTAGTGAGAGCCAGAGTTAAGGTGATGGTAATGTGAGATAAAGTGCATTGAGATGGAGCATACAGCTGTAAGGCTCTGCACTGCAGTCAGTCCTCCTCATCGCTCCAGAAGGCATCTTCTTCTTCAAGATCCACACCCTGAAAGAGTCTGCAACAGGCGAGAAAAACACATTACACCAAGCCTCCAGAATGGCAAATGACTGAAAAAAAGACAAGAAACACATCACTCACTGGCTGTAACACGGCGAGTTGGGGTTATTATAGTGACTGTATGGGTTGACTTTGCTGAGCAGGCCCTGACACAGCCAACAGAAGTATTGTCTACAAGAGGTACAGGTCATCTTGTTACAGCCATCTGCTTTCTTTTGGAGACACAGAGACAAAGGCAGAAGTTAAAAAGGACTCACTAACCAGAAATGAGCAATACGGAGTACCTGGGACTAGGCATAGGAATCTTCTGGAATAATACAGACTAGACAATAAATGTTTTCAAACAACTGATTATCAGTCATTTTAAAGCAGAATCATTGTTTATCTATTAAAGGCTTTCCTCATTATGTCTTTAATAAAAAGTATAAAAAGAAATGCTCCTACTAAAAACTAACAGTAGAGAGGTTATAGCCTGTTGTACTGGCCTATTGCCAGAAGGGGGAGCCCTACCTGAATATTGGTTCCACAGCGAGGGCAGGATTTGCAGTTCTCATTGAGCCAGTCTCTGCTAAAGGATTCTTCCACTGCTTTCTGGATAACCCTCTTCCCAAAGCGTTGCTCCATGAACTTTTGCCCCTCGTTTGAGGCCGACAGGTACTCGTCTCGGAGGTTACGTAATTCATCTGTGGCACAAGACATAAGCAGGGACAGCTGTTTTAACCAGGGGGGGGAATAAATCAGGATTTGGAAGGATAAAATCTGTTGTACGTACCGGTATAGAAAAAAATATATTACACAAAACCATTGGAAGACCCTACAAACCATTATTATTCACAATCTCTTGACTCCATAATGAACCTTAAGTATGATTAAAGGTCAAAATGGAACATCACAACTTTTCATTCAGTTTATATTTATGTTATTTGTTATATATTGGAATTTCGCACATTTTATGAATCAAAAACATATTCTCAATTTCACAGAGTCTAGCATCAGAACAAAACAGGAGGATGACCTGTGTGAGAACTTTAGGATAAATACATAATTGTATATACTCATACCTTTGAACTTAACATTTGTTCAGTAATAATTTTGAACAATTAGGTTAACGCTTTAGAAACAGATTCAGGGCAAATTAGTGGTTCTTTATGATATCCTGAGGAACAAACTGACATTTAGTTGAAGGGTAATGAACACAACACACAATATCAGTTTCATTCAGGTCATCATTAATGTTCGCAGCCTATGCCTTTTAATATTTATGTAATAGTCTTCCTATGTTTAACTCCCTTCAATGTTTCTGGCTTCAACTCATATTCACAGAGAGGAGAACATGAACTCATAAGAATATGTTGCTTCACAGATTTGTAGCAGAAAGTCTTTTCCTGTTTTTGTTTTTCCATTTTTCTTGAAACACAGCAAAGGTTCCAGATGACCGCTAAGTTAACATTCGTCAATATATAATTAAACAATGCTGACACAACAAATGCTCTTCTCTTGCTACCCTAAATTACAAAATGACTGTTAAATGCATCGACATTACCTGCAGGGATTTTGCAGTTGGAGAGACCATGATAGCCCAGTTTGCACAGAGTGCAAAAAGCATATTGGCAGGCAGAGCAAATGCCCATGGTCGTGTCCGGCTCTACCATAACAGCAGTGCCACAGTGCTGGCGGGGACAGTAGACCACATCAGCCATGAGGTCCAGACTGGATTGAAGCAGCAAGCGATCATAACGGGCAAACAGCTCCTCATCCACCAGCTGCTTCACCTGAAGAAAACCAAATATTTAAATAAACAGAGTTCAACACATACTGTACATGTACACATCTAACTGTAGCACTTTCTTACCTGCAGAGGTGTGGCTAAGGAGGTACATCTGGGCTCAGGGCAGTTAAGGCACTGAACGTTGCCATCTCGTATTTGGATCTGGAAGTATTCAGTCATGCAGGCCTTGCAGTAGACATGCTGGCATTCCTTAAAGCAGAGGCAGTTGGAGCCCAGCTTCTCCACAAAGCAAATCCCACAGCAGAACACCTTGCCGTCAAACACTCTCTGGCGCTGTGCCTCATCAAAGTCCAGGAGCTGAGGTAGGAGGTCGGCACGTGGGTCCATCAACAGGACAGCCCTCGGGTCCAGATGAGAAGTTGAAGACAAATTCAGATCCGACTTTTTCTTCTTCATTTCTATTTTATTCTCCTCTGAGTTTTCAGACGTACTCCCACATTGCGCCACAGCTGGACAAAGTTATAAATTTATATCAGAAATGTGATTAGAAATATTTCATTTTCCATTTTTCAACATTTTAACAAAAGTGTGCTCTTTACAGACACTTCAATTCAATTCAAAATTGTTCGGTGTTGGAAATGTTTTGAATAACGTAACGTAAATTTACCGAGGACTCAAACATTTGTCACAATGGAAAATCAGGGTGAATAAATGTTTTATATGCTACACCAAGCTACTCTAAACTCTCAGCCCATCTTCTTCCAACGGAACAACACTAATAGAAGTGACAACCTTGATGCTCTTTCAACTTTTAATGACAGAAAATAACTTCATAGTGACCTTTCCGGCCCCTATGATTATTAGACGGACATCTTAGCTAATGCTGAGACAAAAAAACATGGCAATAATTGAATGAATTTCTAACAAATACTGTACCTGTGGCTGCTGGGTTGATTTTCCTGCGCTCACCACCTGTCTTACTTCCTGCTCTGATGACTTCAAGAGGAGATTGGATTCCCAGGAAGTTTAGAGCCTCCTCTTTGAGAAGCTGGATCCATGTGAAGAGAATCACACAGCCTTGGTTCTCCTCCCAAAGCTCATCCAGGCGTCTGCACAGAGCACTCATCTGAGGAGGCCCAATGGAAAAGGTGAAGAAAGCATACCTCTTTCTTTGTTGAAACCAAACAATTACTCTTTTAAAAGCTCAAGCCACTCAGTTGAAATTGAGTAGATTCAGGTTAAGATTTTATCAAATGATGTGACACAGAATTAAAGAGGCCAAAGTGAGTCTAACCTGTGTTCTGGTCATCCATTTAGAGCTGAGGGTGAAGACTGGAGAGGATGTGGATGGATAGTCTGCAGGAAGCTCAAAGTTCAGAACCAAATGAGGTAAGAAGCAGATGTTATATTCCATCTCCCTTTCTCCTGCAGCAGACAAATAAGAATTAATAAAAATCTTCACAGAAGTGAGAATCATACATTTTTCTTATTAATAATAATAATAATAATAATAATAATAATAATAATAGGAAAGGAGGAGACAATACTGTAAAAGTTGCACTAAATTGACCTAAGGCTCTGTAATAAAGTGCCTACTACACATGACATGTGAATTGATTCATACTTTAGTTGTACACCTTGCACTTGTTTTTACTTCTGACAAACAGCTGTACCTTTGACAACAACTTTGAAGTCAGGGGGGAGCTCCAGGAGGAGTTGTATCTCTCCCCCCTGAGCCGACTCCGCCCGGTGAAACTCGTCTTCATCATAAATACTTGTCAAAGCAAGCAACTCATCCTCCTGGGCTTCCTTGTCCTCAGACATTTACATTCCTGCAACACGTATAATTTTGACATTGGTTATTAAGGAAATCCACTTAAAAATGAATCATTTAAAACACATGGATAAAGCAAAGCAGTAAAACACGTTGATCACAAGCTACAATCAACACGACTTATAACACAAAACACAAAACTCAGCACACCCTTAAGCTCTAATGTGTTAATCATTTTTGACTGATAACAAGCCCTTTTACAGAGACATCAATGATGAACATAGTTTGTTGGCTAACGTAACTTTGACGTGATATAACGTCAGCCTAGCTGTGGCCCTACCTAACCAAAATGAGGCTCAAAGGTTAGGACGCTAACGCTACCTAGCAGTGAGAAACTGTATCCTTACTAGACGTGCTTGATTTGTTGTGATAGTTTCACACTCGCCGAAATAACCGTGGCTGTTGCTGTAAACAAAAGCAAGCGGGTAAACTTCCAAAGCTACCACGTTTGAAGGCTAGCAGTAAAATGTTGAAGCTAGTTTTGGTAGCAGTGCTAGCTGATGTAAACAGTGGCTAAGGCTAGAGTCAGAACTCTGCTTTAACTTTTCTTCTTCGGTACAATTTAATACTGAGTTTAGCAAAGCTGCTACACTCGAATACACGCGTGGCAACACCGTAAAAAACAGTAAACCATGAAGTCTTTCTCACCTTATCCAAGCCAAGTAGTAGTGACTCCTGCACCTTTACTAGTTCATGACTGGGGCAGTGTGTGTGTATGTGTGAGGCAGCGCCCTCTGCAGGCGGCTTGACGTACTACATGACTACAGTGTAACACAGGGGTCTCCAACATTTCTTTATCTGAGAGCGACTGCATTTATTTACATAGCACACATCAGATGAATTAAGCTACTGTATGTACACGTGTGAAATTGCAATAAGTAAATGCTTATCAATAATCTTAAATTCACATCAAGGTCCAAAAAGAAAACATAAATATTTTACACTTCTTTTTGTGCCACATAGTAAGCTATGTTGCTGAAAAATCACATCAAAATGTCCAAGAAAACATGACTACTTTACACTTGTTTTTATGGGCCAAATATATGAATAGTGGGAAGAGCTGCATTTACTGTCGTCAGATTTTATTTAATTTTTTTAACAGTTGGTCAACCGATAGGCGAGCTACTGGTAGTTCCTGAGCTACCTGTTGGAGACCCCTGGTGTAACACATCTTACAGGTTGTCACTGAAGAATGACCCCGACACCACACTGGGCCTGAGTTTAATATCTATATAACTGTATAGTATAAATATAACACAATAAATGAATCATACACGGTTTCCTGGCAGAAAAGAGTAACATGTCTGATATTATTTTCTTTATTTTATTAACAAATAAACATGCCAAACCTTTTTTTTGACTATTACATTTTTCTGAAAAAGTGCATGCGTTATCTCCCGAGGGAAACGGACATCTTTAAAATGCTTTTTCTGTCAAAAATGCAATAATGTTAACTGTCATGGAGAAATTAGTGCCTAAGTAATCATATCATAGACCCATGATCCAGTCAATTTATGGCCGTTTTTCTTAATGCTTCAATTCATTTGAAATATTTCCTTGTCCAGTAATTGATTTATTGATTCATTGGATACATTATTGTATTTACATTGAAATGTTCTCCAAGTAGTGATAGGTCTATTTAAACCTACCATTACCATGCTGTCACAAACAGGTGCCATGACCACTGGACTCTAACAAAAGAGATCTTCATGTCATTGAATGACATTGAAGCAGATGACCACAGTGGACAAGGCATCAGGTAGCTGTGGCTTATTCATGGCCAATATGAAGTTCAAGCCTACCCTTCAGAGGAGAGATAGTGGGATCAATAGTCCTAAAAAATAAGTGATTTCTCAAAAAAAAAAGCATTCTTTTTTCACAATATTTATTTTTGCTTTGTCATGGTGATGTGGTAACAACAGCAGTACCCAGAGGGCAATTTGTTGGACCAGCATTCACAATGACAAGTAGAAAAAAAAAACAATACAAGGCTACCAGAGAACAACCAAAAGACCATTGCTTTTGAATGAGAAAAGCCAGACAATTAAATCCTGCATGACGTTAACTTGCAGAACCTAGTTTTAACATACAGTACAAGTAATCTCAACAAAAACGGTATCTGTCCTTTTCAACAAGAAACATCATACTCCTGCTGTTACAATTATTTGTAGTGAAAAAACAGCATTATTTTCCATGTACAACTTGTATCAATCCATGTTTGTTTACATGTGTGACTATCTGTATATCTTTAGACACAATGCGATATTTTACATTCTCGTGAATCCTGTGTGTATTACTAGTTGTTTTCTGCACAGCCGCTTTACTTACAATTCTTCATAACTGACATTCTTAGCTTAAATATGCTCAGAGGAAGCTGAACAAAACAATCTTTGACATGAGGACTACCAGAGCAATACAGAGTAAGAAGTTTCCATCCCACGCGAACAACTTTTAGGTCATAAAATAGTAAAAGTGAGAAATGACATGCCGAGAAACTTATGGTTAAATCCTATTGAGAGGGGTTGCTGCTGTCTGTGTCTTCAAGAGAGTGGCTACAGCATGGTCAATAACAATCTCAGAAGATCAACAGAATTGGGCGGCGAGTAGCAGGACATACAGAGGTGAAAATCAGTGGCGGCCGCTTCAACAGTTAGTCAATGTCCATTTCAGGGAGCTTTTTCTCAGCTGTTCCCTGTCCTGTGCCTGCTGATGTGGCTTTGTCTGGGTTACATGGCTGGTTCTCTGTTCCTTCCTGCCCATTGACTGGTCCGTTCTCCGTCTTCTCCTCTTTGGGGGGCTCCACCTTGGGCTTGGATTTGGACACCACAGGGTTGCAGGCCGAATAAAGCTCCTGAGAGGGGAATTAAATGATATGTTAGAGGAAGAGTAAATTTGAGTTTTTCCAAAGCGATTAAATCCATTTGTACAATGAAGGCTTGTTCTATTTTGTCACACTCCTTTTCTAATACTGAAGTGCAGCTGGTCTAAGAGGTCACAGTTCTCTCTGTTTGGGGCTGGCAGTGGTTTTACTGCTGGCTGGCTAGTTTCTAATCTCTTTATTACAGATTCTACATAGAAATGTAGAATCTTTACTCTGGAGTCTGGATTCTGGATTTTCGGCATCTGAAGTGTTCTGGTGTCTGTTTTTGTAGTACATTTGTTGTCCGAGCTGTATTGGCCAATTACAGTAGACTTTGGTGTATGCTCCAAATTGCTGACCATTGTTGACAGCAATAAACAAGGCCGAATGTTGTCTGTGCTTGCACATACCGGCTCCCATCTGCAGTATTTAAACACTGAGTCATATCTGTCTATGACACGGATATCTGCATACAAGTGAAGCTAATTAAATTAATTACAAGTCAAACATTTTAACTTGAGCCACAAGCGTGACTGACGCTGTGTCGTGAAAGCAGATCAGTGTTTAGAATCCTTGACTACCAGAGAAGTCTAACAAATGATCAATCCAACCTGCATTCAACAAACACGCATTTCAAAAGTCTTCAGTGAAAGATGATTGCAGACGGATTGAGATTGTTTAGTTCCAAAGATTTCTGTCGCTTCTTCAATCTCATCTTAACCTATGACATTACAAAGAATGTTTTAATTATGCAACACTACGCATATCAAAGTCAGATCTTTTTTCCCTCCGCTTCTTTTTTATTTATCAAGTGTGTCAGTGTTAGAGATCTTCCCGCAGGGAAATAGAATCATGATAAATCATAATGTAGGGAATTTGTGTAAGACCTGATTATTAAGCTACATAAACATTTCTGCAACCTCCTGTTCGTTTCAAGGTTGTGTGCTGTACCTTAGTCTTGGCCTTGATTTCTGCAACGTTGACCACTGGGTCAAGAGTGAGGTCCTGGCTATTCTGCTGGTTCATCTTCCCGTTCATCCACACCATCGCGTCGTTCACCTGCTTGTCCGCCCGAGTGACCTCCAGCTCGTCCAGGTGATTGTACTGCTCGTCCTGCCAGGAGGAGCACAGGTTAATTATGATTCCGATTGAAGTGAACGTTGATCATTAGAGACAAACTATGCTATCTAAAAATGCTTTCTTTAAAGAGGCTATATGTAACTTTTTGTATGTATGTATAAATCGTTTTTTATCGCCCATTAATAAGCGTTAAGTAGATGTTCACTGTCTAACTGTGTTGACTGTATAACATTTTTCCCCGGGTCGTATTTTCTGCGAAATCTCCAGGAAGTGACATTTTATGCACGTTCTCAACGTCCTCCTCACTCCGCTCCGCTTATAGAGATCAACAGTACAAACTCATCACACACATACATGGTGAGAAATCAACCAAACAGGGACTTCTATAAGTCAACAAACTCGCTGTATGTGACAAACCTTTGCTTTGTAAGCCTCAATGATCTTCATGTACAGCTGGATCTGTCTGCCGAGCTCCTCAAATGCTCTTGGCCTCTCTTCAGATTCAATGTACCTCTCATGTATGGGCTGGCCCATTTTCTGTTAAAGAAACATTGTCAGGTTTAGTAATCGAGCTGCAGGGACCAGGCCTATTCACCACTAAATGACCAGTTACACTCTGCGCCTGGTTACCTTCAGTTCAGCCAGTTTGTCAATATAAACTTGTTTCTGTTGGTCCTCTCCGTCTTCATACAGCCAGTTCTCTGTGTCCTCCAGTTTTAACGAGAATGTGTCACGATCCTGCGTGATTTACAAAATGATAAAAACACAATTTATATAAACCCTAATAAGAAAACAATCCACGCATCATATTTAAACTTAAAGCTTTAACACACTGAAAGTTCAAGAGAGCACTGCTTATTTCTACAACGCAGAGCTTCTTAACGGAACATCTGTGTTATGTATACTCACAGCCTCGGTCACAAACTTCTCCAGAACGCCATGCAGCTTGTCCCTCATCTCGTACACATATTCTTCTACGTTGTTCTTTGCGTCGTTCCTTTCCTTCTCCAACTTGTCCTGCATGACCATCTTACCCTAGAGAAGTCAGATATGGGTTGATGATTAATGATTAGTCAGTGGAAGCATATCGGGGCACACAGGCAAGTTGTGGAGGATCAAAGCACTGGAGGAAAGACCAAGGGAGCAAATAGAAATAGTATTTGGTGAAGAATAATATCTAGAGCTGAGACATAACTTTAAAAATGAATGACTCTATACATTTCAATTCCTGAACCATAAGATTAACAATATTAACAACCTGGTCAAATCTGTAAATCATGTAAGTAAACCAAGTAGTCAAGATTCAATATGATTTGTAGAAATGTAATCTGCCCTTCTATATGCCCTTATAAGGTCATCAGATGAAATGCAACTATAGTCATTTCAAACATAACAACATGTAAAAAATAAAAACAAAGCAAAAGCCAATGTAACCAGGAACACAAAGTCTCAGTGGCATGCTGCTAACCAAACACTGAGCGAGTGCATGCTGGACATTCCTGGTGATCTTTAGCGCATTACCTCATTCTCCACAAATACATTTAGTACATCGTTGGACAGCTGCCAGCTCAAATTGTTCACTATGGGCAGCTCAATCGTCTTCGTTTTCACTTTGGGCTTCTTTGCCTGAGGGGGCTGGTCGTTCTTCTTCTCCTTATTGGCGTCCTCCGTCGTTGTCTGGAAGGAAAGGATGGACATTAGTCTGTGCAAAGGTGTTTACTGAACTATGTTAACATGTGCTTTGAGTAAATCAAACCAGCAACCCCCCACCCAATTAGAAACATTTAAATAAGTGTGGACTTGTGATTTTTACAAATATTGTGAACTTTTTTTTACACATATTTGACATTTAGCAGGTGTATGTGAGAGATTTAAATGTTTATAGTATTCTCTAGAAATGTTTATGATGAGGTCATAGTTCAAATATTCTCTGAACTCACCAAAACCTGATGCTAAAACGAAAAAAGATACCACATCAGGAAGTTTACCAATCATAAACTCTTAATCCCTCATTGAGGATGACAGCAGCATCTTTGACGTATGTGAATCATATGATGTAAAATCTGCTGATCTAGAAGTTTGTTTACTGTGGTTACCTTTGTGCTGGGTGATATGGCGAAAAAGATTGTTAAAATGAATTTGCATATCATGCTAATAAATGAGTTTAATGGTATGACAATTGGGAAAATGGTTAAACTTAAAAAGACACCATAATTGGAATTAAATAATAGAATGATCATGAGAATGAGATGTTCATTTGATCTTTCTATATTTGCTGAATTGGCAATCATACATTCTGTACAGGATTACTGCCCTCTTCTTTTTCTACACAGGAACAGGGGAGGTAATGTTTCATATCAGAGTAGTTTTTTGCCACCTGGCAAGCACTTTAAAGTCACATTTTATTTCATATACAGTATCAAAACGGTATGGGCATGAAGTTGATCGCCTTATCACCGAGCACAAGGTTACCTCCATCTCCTCTGTCTCTGATTTCTTGTCTCCGTTGTCTCCAGACGGAAGTTTCTGATCCTCCGGGTCCACCTGCATTTTGTTCTGACACACCATAACAGAAGACAAGACACAGTACAGTCTGTGAAACACAAAAGCTGTGGCTGCTTTTCTCCACAGACAAAATTCAACAGTGTCAGCTGGCCATTAACCAAGAAACATGTTAGGACCAGGATGCTGACTTGACAAGATTTAATTGGTGTGTACAAGTTTCTGTCGTGTTCATAACTGTCTGTTTGCTGCTTCACCAAATTGAATCATCCTCAGCTCAGTCTCAGTTATGTTTAAGACTCACATAGCTACTATTTGTATGCAACTTGACAATAATAATGACACATGTATTTCGGATTCTGTATCTGAAGTCTCGGAAATAACAGTTTATTTGATCTCCAACAATTGGCTCTGTCGTGCAGAAAGTGAAGCAAAAGGGAGAAATAGAGGCAGCTCCTTAAAACTCTCTTAAGACTGGTAAGGCAAGATCACTAAATTCCATAATGATGACATGACTACCTATTTAAAAATGAGGTGTGGCTTCGCCGTCTCTTTGTAAACACGACTGAGGCCTGAGAGAAGGCAAACAGCACCAAACAAACAAGTGGCATCGCTTTGTGTCTTTATGTTTCTGAGTCATTAGTCCTCACACACACACACACACACACACACACACACACACACACACACACACAATGTTAATACACACAGTACACACCTCCTCGTCCTTCCCCGGTTGCTCCGTCTCCATCGGCTCCTCCCCTTCTGCTGTTTTTAAGACCTCGACAAGAGAGGCGCTCGATACGCTGAAGACGCCGTGAACACTGACCCGGACTTTGACCTTCACCTTTGCACTCTCCCCAGACGCCTGAGGAACCACATTCTGGATCAGGAACTGGCCTGAAGGGTCAGAGAATATGACCGAAGGTTAGAACAGATGATTGACATATGATTGAAATCTAACCCATAAGATTTTCAAAGGGAAATGCAACACTAGGCAAACCCTTTTTATACATTTCCTAACATCTTTTTTTTTAACCCTTTAGTTAACCAAAAGGAAACATGTTAACAACCTACTCCACACTGGATATCTTCATTGATCAGTTTCTTTGACAATAAATTACTGAATCTAAACTGGCAGTACCTATAGTGCTGCTGGGGTATGGCAGCTCCTTTAGGTTGTTGTAGTAAGCTTCAAGGGTGAAGGGCTCTTTCCGGAAGAAGGTCAAGACTTTGGAGAAGGGAGCAGCATGGTTCTTGGGGAAAACCTCACAATCACTGTAAAAAAACGTGACAGGAGGTCAAACATTAATGATACAGAAATGATCAAATATTTGACACAGCTTGAAAATGAGCTAGATGTAGGTATATATATATCTGTTATAACTAAGTAACAGAATAAGCAGCTTTTCTTAATGCATGTGGAGTAAATGAACTGGGCATGTTTAGGTGTGGCAGAAAATCCAGCATGTACAAGTAAATGTGTCTGAATAGACAATGGACGCAGGCAGGTGTGGTCCATAAAAAATAATTCCCGTAAGAGACCTCTGGCCTCGTCTTCACTGCAGGTTTTGGGAAGATTCTTTTTCTATCAGAGAAAAAACAAGTCTTTTTTTGTTGAATTCATACTGGCAGCTATGTCATAACAGATATTATATAAGAAATCAAGGAGAGACACATTAGGCTGATAGAGTAATAGGATTATAGATGCAAGACTGCAATGCCTTAGATGATTTCTCCTTAAACCCTACAGTATATGGAAATGTCCTGATACACATAGCAACAATAACGAGGGTTTCAAAGCGTGGAAAAAAACATGATTAACAGGTGGGATGAACTCTTCTATTTTTCCTGTAGGACGCAGACAACTAGTTAAAAATAGTTTTTAATGTTCTCAGATGAAGCTAACAGAGATCGTACCTCAGTCCCTCCTCTGCGGCTGAGTTCCATTTGAGGGAGATTGGGTAGGGGACAACATCTGTAATGGAGAACTCTCTGACTTTGAATGCTGGTGACAGGATGGCACACTGAGGGAAAGAAAAGAAAACATCATTAAACAAGTTATCAAAGAAAGAACAACAGAGCTTGGATGGTACTTTACCCCTGTAATTATTATTTTTCGGGGGGGACTAGCTTTCTAGAAAACACATTCACATGTCTGAACACTACACCACAGCTGCCAGTGAGTGAGTCACTAACAGGACCAAAATTGTTGGTGATGCGTGTTAGGCGAGCCGTACCTGCAGAGCACAGCCTCTGGCCACGGCCTCGTCTGCATTCAGAGTGGTGCTCAGCTCTTTGCCGAAAAATTTGCTGATTCTCTCTTTGATGGCAGGGATTCTGGAGGCTCCTCCAACAATCTCCACTGCATAGATGTCCTCCTTTTTCAGCTCTGGAGACAAGAAAGACACACAGTGTGAACAGCACATGCATGCACATTACAAATGTATCTATACGTGGTCTTTAAATATCTTATGGTGAATGCACATCACTTATATTGAAGACAGGGAGGGCTTGTTTTTGTTAATAATTTGCCTTAGGAATTAAAAAGCAGCTGACAGCAGAGAGAGGCGGGGGGGGGGGGGGATGACTAAAAGGAGGCAGGAGAAAGGCAGCTGTGCAGCCTGAGGTCCCCTGGCTGAGCCTCATCTATGCGAGTGTGTGTCCAGCTGCTTTAGATGAGATGTACTCACTGGCTTGTTCCAAGATGCTGCGGAGGGGAGCCTCTACTTTGGCCAGCAGCCCTGCACACATCTCCTCAAACTGACCCCTGGGAACACAAGGTCATAGATTGTTAATAGACACGCACAAACACAGGATCTTTGTTATTACTATTGAATAACGGGCTTCATCCTCTTTTCATTATAAGCATCATTTTTGCCTCTCACCTGTTAAGTTTACCAGAAACATCAATGTCATTCATGAAGCACTCAATGTTGAGGGGCAGGTCTGAGCAGTTGGCACTCATCAGCTTCTTGAGCTTCTCACACTCTTGGTAGAGTCGGCCGAGCGCCCGGGGTTTGGACTTGACGTCCAGCTTGTACTTTTTTCGAAACTCCTCACAGAAGTGGCTGACCAGGATGTCGTCAAAGTCCTTGCCGCCAAGATCCGAATCGAACGCCGTAGCAAGGATCTAAAGGCAGCGAGGGAGAAGCAGGTTAACGTTTGAAGGTGTGGAAAACTGATCAGATTATTTGATGAACATTTCACATCGCTGCATTTCTCCGTTTCTGTGAGAAAAGACATTTTTAAAAGTACGTTTGTGAAGGTATCTACTTTCTTTTTTTTTTAAATCAGATGTCAAAATCCGGCAACCTTACTTGCTTCATTTGATATCGAGGTATAAAACTTACTAAGGTAGAGGTGTGTTTTATCAATTATGTAAATAGCTCAGTTGTAGGGCAGCAAACATATAGAGGAAAGTGAATTCCTATGATTTCAATTCATATGCTTTATTTGTTCAAGGCTAAAGAAGAAAAAATGAGCAAGAATGAATGATAAAAAAAAAAAAAATCATTGGCAGGTACACCTGCTTAATAATCAGTTAATCACAGAAGAAGGGTCAACACTCCTGACACTTAAAAGATGATGTATCCTCATATTCCGCCTTGAGGCATTTTCCCCATTCAGTATCTCTTTTCAAAATGGGCACAAATTATTCATCACTCACCTTGAGCTTTCCCTTGTTGAAGGCACAAACCGACACCTGGTAACCCGAGTGGCCCACGTCCACAAACACCACTATCCTGGGCTTCTCCTCTGGAGCGGGCAGGTCCTGCTTGTAGATGCCATATGCAAGAGTCACTGCAACAGACAGCCACAGCCTGGTGTTAGTTTTGGCCTACCAATGCATTTACAATTCTGAATCGTGCATTTAAACAGAACAGTCTGACCTGCAGTACAGTTTCACCGACAGACTACGAGAGCATGTGAGATATATGAGGGCCTTGCTTTAAGGTTTTCTCTGCCCTTGTGAGAAAGTACCGAACTAAAACATAAATCAGAGCTTTAAATATACGGTAGCTTAACTGTGACATATTTCCATAGATGCATAGTGTTAGCATAGCATAGCTCCACCCCGGGTAGTTTTACTCAGCAGTGACTCATAGGCTACATTTATGGCATGTGCTTGGCTAGTAGTGAACAGCTAAACACTTTCTCATGGCTCATTTGACTGAACTGCTCGAGGATATATCAAAAACATATCTCAACACATTGATGTCATTTTACAGCTCAGTGATATATTTGTTTAAAAAGCCCGATAAAAGACACTACGACTGTTTGTGAACCTGAAGTCCTGCAGAGAGGAAACAGTGTTTGAATGTACCTGCAGTGGTCTCATTCATCAGCCGTAGACAGTTGAGGCCTGCAATCTGAGCTGCATCCATGACAGACCTTCTCTCAGCGTCAGTGAAATAGCTTGGTACCTTGGAGAGAAGGAAAAAAAAAATACAGTTTTCAAATTATACCAAAATAGACAGTTTCATAATAAGCTTTTACTGAACCCACTGATCTTCACACAATATATTCACACTCAAACACTGTATTAGAATAAGACATAGATAATGATGCTAAAGATATCCAAAACTAATCCCCTGCATCACAAGATGTCTGGATAACGTTACCATGTCAGTTACTCTGGGTGCCAAAACAAAACATCTCCTTGCGGAAAAGCTGAAGGGCTAAATTTAGCTATCGGCCACAGTAATAAAAACATGTACTCTATCACCAAGGCTGATGTAAACGCTAGATATAGGCTTAGTGAGAGCAAACATCTCTCTGTGTGAGATCTGGGAGATTGCATAACAGATGCTGCTGGTGAATTTGTTTACTGAACAACACAAGCTTTTTGCCCGACAAGGTGGCAAGAGAGGAAATCAGGCTTTCAGACAAGACATCTGGAAAAGTGCTCAGTGCTCAAAATGTCAAACGCGAGGCAGCTTTCACAGGGCTTTTTCTTTTTTTACCCCCACATGACTTGAAAATGCAAGAAGCTGACTTTAATTGCTGCCACTCAAACTAGGTAAGTTAATACAGTGCAATGGTGACTATTTTCAAGCAGTTTAATGGGTTTTTGTACAAACTGCTGAAGCCTTTGAACCGTTGCACTTGTCTGCACAATTTCTTACCGAGATGACACAGTCTGCAACGGGTTTCTTCAGTGCACTTTCAGCCGTCTCCTTCAGCTTGTTCAGCAGCATGCCAGTGACCTGCTCGATGCTGAACACTTTCTCCTCCTCCATGTACATCACCTAGAGTTCAAAGGAATAACATGTTAAGTTATCTTTATTGACACACTTAAAGGCTTTATATATATAAAGTATATATTAATATATTATTTTGATCCAGCAGATGTCGTCATTGAGCACCAGCATGAAACCAAAACAACTCGCGGTGCATTGTTGTGTTAGCATGCTAATGCTAGCGATCTTTATTATGCTCGTATCGTCACACTGCATGTAAATTTACCCGAAATGAGCGTGATCTAGAAACACAGTTAAGCAGTGAGTACAGTATGTTATTCTTCTTTTCTCTAGTCCCTCAATTAAACAACTTTTATTCGCGAGGGGAGGAGTCAGCCGCCGTCCCGGCGATGTCAACAAACTGAAAATATGACTCGGAAAACTCGGAAAACATCACAGACAGTGGGACTCGGGTGTTACACCCATTGTAGACAGTCATTACTCACAGAGTTATTTTCAGAGGATATACTTGATTTCTATTACATTCAAGTGTGAAAAATCACATATAAAGCCTTTAAACTATGGAAACCTTACGTACACTTTTAATTAAACCTAGAAAAATGCCAGTGATTTATTTAATTAACTAAAACTAATTGGCAGGCATAGTTAATAAGCAATATAGTATGTTGATATGCAATCAGAATACTCTATGACTGCAAGGAATGATTTTGCAGATAACAGCAAGTTGATTCTACTTCTCTGAATGTGTTATTTCTTCTGCTCTATTCTATCTTCAGGACTTACTTTAATTAATTCCACTGGGACACAAACACATGTCAGGCTGTGTGTTTGTGTGCAATATAGGCTTGGTAATTTTTGGAACTTTGGGTGTGTTGTCTTTCTCTTCCACCACCTCAGGTTACCTTTGGTAGCCATAATGCAGATGAAGTAGCGTCGTTTCATAATCTTACTTTTATACCGGTGGATCCAGAGGGCATCTGTGCCAGGTCGTACACCAAGTTAGTCTTGGCCGACTGGACATACGGGTCGGAAAATGCCCTGCCATGGAATCGCTTGAAGCCCTGCACTGTGTTCCGACAGTTGGTCACCACCTGGACAAGGTGTTGGAGGGGAAAAGAGGAGAAAATGAAAGAAAGGCGAGTTAGAATAACGAGAATTCAAACTCATCTTACACACAATATTTTTGTATTTTATTACAAGGAATGAAACAGGGTGACTGAATTGATTTTACCTGGCTCTTTGCAGCTGCTCCTATGGACCGATTCCGTGCTCCAAATGAAACAAATGACCTGGGGGACAATAAAAGAAAAGGTTAAGTTAGTGAAAAAAGGAGAGTGGGTCAACATAGCCTTTCAATAACAACTATAAAAACGTGGAGAAGTAGAATATAAACAGTGGGGGGGGGGGGGAATCACCTCCCTCCCTCCCACCCCCACCACAGGTACACTTGCAATCTGTGAGAAACCCTTCATCATCCAAAATGTGGTCGGACTTGTGATGACAAGATCTCATGCCTACACATGACGTGACAAATCAGAGCCCAACCCACATACAGACTGTTTCAAATGTGCACTACCAATACTGGCAGTTTCTTTTGGTGGCCTGAAAGTCAAATTAAACGTGTACATTTATCAGTGTTTCAACTTTGTCAATATTCTGCCTGAACTCAAATGTATTTTTAAACTAAAATATAAACCCAGTCCTAGGTGGTGTGGCCAGTTGAATTGTATCCCCACAGATTATGGTCTTAATATGCCTGTCATTGTCAAACCTATCAAACACAGTGGTCAAAGCTACAGACACTATCTCGTTGGTGATGTCAAGAAGAGGTGAAGGTAGGAAGTTTTTAAAGACCGTTGGCTGAGCATGTGCTTAGCCACGACATAAAGCTACGGAGGATTTGTGAGTCATAAGATGTTAGGATGTGTTTGCTCATGGATTAGTTATGAGGAGGGAAGAATACACTAATATTTAGGCAAAGTCTTATCTCATCTGATATACAAGACAGATGTAGACTAGAGTCTTTGGCAACACTAATTAAAGACATTCAACACTGCTTAATTATAAGACATTTCCTTTTTTTCTGATTATTTTTGGTCATTTTATGCCTTCATTGTAGAGGTAGGACAGTGGATAGAGTCAGAAATCAGGGAGAGAGAGAGTGGGGAATGACATGGGGGAAAGGAGCCACAGGTCGGATTTGAGCCTGGGCCCCATACATGGGGCACGCGCACTAACCACTGCGCCACCAGCGCCCCAAATTATAAGACATTTCTTTAATTAACTCTTGCATCTAACATTTTTACACTTCTGTAACATGTAACAGATGCTAATTTTGGATATTACATGTTTTATTTGATCAATGGCAGAAATCACAAACTATAAAGGCATACTGTTAATAAATTAAGAAGGCTATTCTTTTACTACTCTCGTACTGAAATCAGCAAGTTAATTTTAAAAAAAAGACCACATTTCAATGATAATTTCAACTTCAAATGATGAAATCATTCATAATGAATTAGCTATTGCTTCAATCGTAATTCATTTGTTACTAACAGGTAACAAACCCATTCATTTCACAACAAATCACCAAGTTAAAATCGTACATTAAACCACTGAAATCTATAAAGTTTCGATATGTTCATTAGTTAAGCCAACTTCCCAACTTAAACCTTGAATACCTTTATCATTAGATGCTTGGATATTACTGATCGTTAGTTCAAAAAATGTATACTCTCTTTTACTTGGTATGGTCAGAGGTAAATTGAAGTAGATTCCAATAAACCATTACCATGATTGTCCGTGGGAGTCAGATTAGGGCTGGGCGATATGGACCAAAACTCATATCTCGATATTGTTTAGCTGAATGGCGATACTCGATATATATCAATATGTCTTTTATTAACAGTGAAAACACATAGAAAAATAAACTACCTGTTTGTGAATTTAAAAAGTAATATTATAAAATAAAAATGTTCCTTAAATACAATAAAAGAGAGAGAGAGAGGAGGAGCAGGGTTAAGAGGGACAGACAGTCAGTCATCATCAGTGAGATGAGGAAAAAAAGTGACCTGGCACCTCTGTAACATTATTTTAATGCAACTTAAACTATATAGATATTAACGTAATATTGTCTTACCCTATATCTTGTTTGAAAATATATCGATATATCTTAAAAACTCGATATATTGCCGGGCCCTAAGTCAGATGGGTGTTGTTTTCATTAAGTTGTTGAGCAAATTGTCTTAAATGTGTAATAACCAATATGATGTACTTTGAATTAACAGATTCCTGGAAGACGCAAAGTATCTGTTCAAATAACAGGACGACCTTTGAACTCATCTAATATAAAGACATATTCTTCTACTAAGTTGTTATATGCAATCCTTTTCTGGGCTTCATTGTTATAAAACATTGAAATTCAATTTGATTTTCTTTAAGGTACCAGGATCTACTCATCAAAGTGCCGCGTCGGGACATAAAACAAAAACTATTAAGACATTTTTTTATTTTAAATATATTAATTATAGTTGTTTAAAAAAAGATGTATCAAGGACGAATAACTTAACTCTTCTTCAGGCATCACAATTGCTAGAATATTCTAACAAGCGACTTGGCTGATGTCGTCATCGAACGGATTAGAACGCAAGGCGCTGGGTTTAGTACACGCTGCACACCGGTTGGTCGGAGCTTCCGCCTTCGAAGGAGCAGCAGTAAATAGAACATGGTGGGGAACACCGCCCGCTCGTGTTGGCCTGGCAACTGAAGCCCAGCTCCAAGCCAAAGCAGTGCCGTGAATAAGAAACGGACCGTAAGCTTAGCTAAGTAGCTAGCTCACTGGTTGGTGCGGGACCGAGTAGATTAGTTACGGATGGCTTTTGAATGGTTAAAGATTGGATATTAAAACAATAACACACACTACACCGAATGAACAACCAAAATGATGTAGATTGAACCGACAATAAACACAAGGGTACAAGTGAAGCTAACAGTAAGTTAGCCTTGGAGTACAGCTGCATTCACGTGTATTGCCCTGACACCGGGAGAAAAACAAAAACTATTTTTTTATAGCCAAGTCCAATAAATAAAATCTGCATTTACGGTACTTACGGTGTGCATCTGTCGCTGTACTCATTAGCGACTGTCTCAATTCCTCCGGCTCGGGCTACAGCTACATAGCAGCTTTGAAAACCCAAGTCAAATCCCACCACTGACATCTTCAGTCTTCTGGTAATAACGTTATCTACAGTTTGATTTAAAAATCACACAAAAAAACGCACGTTTCGTTTTTTATAAAGGTGTTCAAGTCAGGTTAAGTAGTTATGTTGCGCTCTGTAAAGTAGGGCTTCTTCTAGTCATAATCCACACACTGCTGATTAATACCGGTGTCTCTGATCTGTGCTGGCAGGCTGCAGCAGCAAGGTGGTTTTACTGACTTCTCGTCGTCTTGTCGCAATTATCGCGAGACGTACACTGTTCTAGATATATCTGGACCTTTCCATAACCATGTGGACAGTTCTCTGGCGGAAATAAACTTCGGGGCTCAGTATTTACTGATAAATATATTGACAAAATTAAATCAAGGACTGGTTTATTTGATGAATACTGGAATAAACTCGAGTCTAAAATAGACTGCTGTAACAGAGTGTTGAATGCATGAAGTCAACCAAAAGCGGATTACATTTTAGACAATATTAAGGTTATTGAAATATTGAAAAAATTGTCTTGGTCAGACCTAAATTTTAAATATGTACTTGTGAAAAGGTCTTAAGACGACCAAACTTGTCGTGTTGACGTGTTATGACGTCAAATTATAATGTCTAGAATTATTTTGTGAACAGATTATCAAAAGCAGATGAATAATGACAAGGTTATCTGTCCTGAAAATGTCTTTAAACAGTTTCTGCTACAGAATTTAAACATATTAAGAAAATAAATTGAAACATTGATATCATGTTAATTAAACACATTGCATTTATCATCCAGTGGCTCTTGAATCCTTTCTTTCTTTCTTTCTTTCTTTCTTTCTTTCTTTCTTTCTAAGAGGGCATAATAACTTTTGATAAATGTTTTTGTTGGTGTCTGATTATTTGTAACATAATAAGGATGAACGCTGTTTGGAGGGGCCCCCCTGTGAATTTATGCCTTGGGCCTCAGCAGACTCCAGAATCGCCAATGATCAGAACAACAAAGTCAAACAACACTTCAGAACACTGAAACAACATATCAGAACGACACATTGAAACAAGTATCAGAACGACACATTGAAACAACATATCAGAACGACACATTGAAACAACATATCAGAACGACACATTGAAACAACATATCAGAACAACACATTGAAACAAGTATCAGAACGATACATTGAAACAACGTATCAGAACGACACATTGAAACAAGTATCAGAAATATAGTAAAACTTATGCTGCTGTCTTTGAACACTCAAATATTGTTTTACTTGAATGATCAAAACAAAAATGACAAATACATGCAGTTAAATATTAGTTGAAAATGTTTTTGCTCAAACATTTTTCCATCAAACATCTTTTGCCTATAAACTGAAAAAAAACCCTCTCAAATACAGAAACAGAGCGCTGATGCCGGGTGAGATGGTGAGACACACAGATGCAGTAGTTCATGATTGACGGTAGAGGGCACTGGTTGCGTTAAGACGGTAAAACGTACTTATTGAATTACAAGGAAGAAGAAAAAGTAACTTGCAACATGGCGACTCCCATGCACAGGATAATAGCAAGGAGGCAAGCGTGAGTATCATCTATATATCGTCATAAATACGGCACATTTTCGACGTTTAGGCAATGAAGTAGCATTTATAAAAGAAGTGGCTTCGAGCCCTTCGAGGTTCGTGTATTAATAAGACGTAAATCATGAACCTTTTAAGTCTTTATGGAAGTACAAATGCGTCGCCATCTGTCTCAACGATACAGACCTACTTTTAGAAAGATGTCGTTCTGGTTTATCTTTATGTACTCTAGGAGCTTGTTGCTGATAAAGTAGATTGTTAGATACAAGGTGAGACTTAAATTAATCCCAGAAAAATAATAACAACACCACATAAATATAAAATATGAGCAGTAGGAACAGGCAGCAGGAGCGTTAACTAAGCGTGTCTTCTTTCAGGCCAGCTTAAAAATCTTCTCTCAAATATTCGTCACATGAATATTTAGCTACATTCACGATAATCTAGAGTCTATAAGGTAAATAGCCTATCGCAGTTTCAATGCAACATGATAAATTACATTTGTTAATTGTTTCACAGTAGGCCCATTCCCTCACTGGAAGAAGTTTCCAGATAATATAGGTATGGTTCAGAATAATCGCAGACTTGTGTAAATCGGTGTTCTTCTAGTGATGAAAGATACAACAGAAAACTCAAAGTACTTGGTCTTTTTTCGATTTTCTGATTTAAAAAAAAAAAAAAAAATCCAAAACAAAAAACATCAACCAGAATTTACATTTTTTTCGACACTTTTCGTCCATTATTACCTCTTTACCTGTGTGGGGTCATGACTTTGGTATACAATTGAGTTTAAGATTTCATTTACTTGAGAAAACAATAAAGCAGAATGAACGTACAAGATTGCAGTTAAGACACAAACCCCATCCAAACAATAATAGACATTTCAGACGAATTGAAAAAGAAACATTATGTTCTGCTTCCATGTTTTTAAGCGTGGTGTATGAGGTCGTCTAGTTGGCTTGAAACGCCACTTATTGATAAATCCTTCAAAAGGAAGCTTCTTGTTGTTTGAGGCTATTGTTTGCTTTCCTTGACCTACTCGTGTTGGATGGATCCAGCACCCACTGAGGGATTTGCTTGTCTTTTTTTGATTTTTCATGTCAGCTTGGTGTACAAACTCTTTGCATATACTTGTAGGGTGAAAAATACTGTATGTTTGATTTGAAATATTTAACAAGCGTCTTCTTATTTTCCAAACATTTCCCAGGCTACAGAGACTATACAGATTCTTCACAATTGAATTACTCTTAACTGAAAGGGGAAGAGTAACCACAACTGTGATGATGTGATTTTTTTTAACGAGTGACTGTCGGTGTTTGTCCTCATTCAGTTCTCACCTTTCTTTGCTCACAGGGAGGCAAACAAACAACATGTGCGCTGCCAGAAGTGTTTGGAGATGGGACACTGGACCTACGAATGCAGTGGGAAGCGGAAATATGTGCATAGACCGTCACGAACGGTTGAGATGAAAAAGAAACTCAAGGAGAATGAAAACAAACCTCTCAGCATCACTGGGTATGTTTACATCAACAGCACAATACGACATACCAAGAAGGCAGGTTTTTTGATGTAATAAGATTCAGATTGAAACATACATTTGCAGTGCTATATAGATGGTCAGATGGTGACTTTAAAACCACTTTAAGTGACTTCATTATACCCTAAGCCTAATCATGACATTTCACTGAGCAGCTGTATGAGCATGTGACAAATAAAACTCTTGAATCTTCAATAATATTAACTGAGCAAATGTGACATGTTTAAATGTATTTACAGCCGCAGAATATACCTGTCTACAAGTTATGTGGAATTTAGCACAATTTGTAGACAGTTTAATTTATTTTTATTTTTACTTGCACTACTGTGGTTGCATGAAAACCCAGTAATTTTTCTGCTATTTACCAATGTATGAGTTGGTGAAAGGTTATGACTTTAGTTAGTTTCTTTCCTGTGATGTTACTTTTGGAGGAAGACTGGAGTCCAACTTGTTGTAGATTTTCCAGCTGCACATCTTTTTTTTTTTTTTTTATCTCATCCATAGTGGCTACGTGGCTATATAATGGGGCCACTAGTCAGAAAACTCTTAAAAAGGAGAAGCTGGTTTTCTCAATTTTGTTTTAAAGCCTCAAAGGAGAAAATCAACAAGCTCACTTGAGTTTCATTGTGGTCTCAGTTGGTCAGGGCATTTGGCTCATGAGAGAAGGGGTTGGGGTTGAAATGCTGTTCCGACTGTACATGAGTAAAATCCCTCACTGGTTTATTACTGATACTCAAGTGTTTGGGTCAAATTGAGCCACATTAGTGCTCAGAAAGAGACACACACAGATGAGTAAATATACATATAAACTATTAACTGTACATAAACTGACCCACTAACAGGGGACAGTGCTTTGCTTTTTTATCGCCATCTAGAGGACGTGATGATAAAAACAGCCACCTAAGTGCACATTTATATTCCCCTTTAATAGACCTAAAACCAGCGTTCTGCACAGTGTGGACATGCAGCTCCCAGGAAATGTTCTGTGGGTTTCATCAATTATTGAAATCTTCAAGGAAATATCAGTATTACAAAACGTTGTGATTTTTTTTTCATGATGACCTGTCATACTGTATTTAAAGAATAAAAACAGCAGCTACTACAACACAAATGTCTTTCTAGCCTCCAGGCAGATTCAAGCTTAGCTTCTTGTTACTAAAGCTGTTCTCTCTTTGCAGACCAGGAAATGAAGGCTCCAGTGAGAAGAAAATCAAAAAGAAGTAAGTACGATGTATATTAAAAGATAATTTGTCGGTGCTGGATGTTACTGGAAGTTATACACTTCAAGTATAATGTACTGAAACATTCTTAATCCTCAACAAATTGGACCTTGTAGTAACCACCTTATTTTGATACAAATAAAACGCTTAATTTCACTTGTACATTTTCAAGTAATTAATAATAAATTTGATTTATATAGCGCTTTTCTAAATACTTAAAGACGCTTTGACAGGAAACAACAAAAAACAAAGCAAAAACTAAGAGAACAATACAACAAAGAAGTAGAGTGGAGGGAAGAGGATGAGAGTCAGTGGTTGTAGGCGGTGATGAAAAGGTGAGTTTTAGGGATTTCTTGTAAGAATTGAGTGTGGGGGAGTCTCTGATATTTTTAGGGAGAGAGTTCCAGAGGGTGGGAGCTGCAATGGAGAAGGCCCTGTCCCCCCCTGTAATTCAGTTTTCATACTTCTACACAGGAGTAAAGAAGTTGAAAACTGAACCTGGACATGAAAAGCCTTCACATGTCTTTTGTGAATAACTAGCTCCGGTTGCTGTTGTAGTTTTGGTGCAGCTAACATTTATAAAACCAGCTTTAGCCATTAGTTTGGATGAAACCAGACTGAATGTTTATTTTCTAGGATATTTTAATCCATTCCCGTTCACTGATAGTACTTCAGTTTGTTTGGCTCATTCATGTGAGCTGTTGCATGAAAGTCCCGTGAGAGTTGTAGTCGCGGGAATTTAAGTTTGGATTTGTGTCATAATCTCCTCAGGGGATGATGTCAGGGGGGTATTGTGTTAGGGGGTGTGGTGGTTGTGTCTCTTCTCTGTTTGGGGACAGTAGATGACATCCTTTGCAGCTTTACTGCCCCTCTCATGTTTCAAAGCCTGTCCTGGAACAGTGTTGATGGAGGTATGATGTCACAGCTCCCTCTAGTGGATGATTTGATAATCCCTGAGGGGAATAATTAGATTGTACACTCTTGAAACGGGTCATGTTTAATGTCTATTGATTTTCTAAATTATATATTATTGAGGTATAATTCATTTTGCTCAGAATTTAGCTTTTTAAGAAGAGATTATGGTTGATGAGTTTGTAAATCACATCTGGGTCACACAAAAACTTTCTCTCTCCTTTCCCTTTTTTTCCCCCACCTCCAAATGAATCGGATATAAGTTTGATTTGGAGGCTTTACCATTTTAGTGTCTCTCTCTCATTTTATTTTACTGTTATCATTCTTTTATTAAAAGGTCTCTTAACATTCTCTTTTAACCGCTGGTTGTCAAGAACAGTCTAAACTGCATTGTAAAATTTGCTCTTAGGTTGTTGGCGTTCATCTCATTGACTTGAACTCCCTTTGGGGCAAAAAAGTGTGGTGCAAAGAGCCAAAGGGCTTTTCGTTCAATCTACACGTACTGTAATTTGTATTAATTCCGCAATGGCGTTATATTGGTGTCACAGTCTGTAGCCTTTTTCATGCTGCAATTTTGTTCAAGCGTCATAACAAATCTCTGCCGGCATTGCACCCTCAGACATTCTTATTTCTTTTTACATGACAGAATATTGGTGCCCTAGTCTGTGAATTTAAATGTAAACTCCTGCACACTGTCTAACTCACAAACAAACATTTATTGGAAACGTTTCAATACTAGTGGATGTGTGAAGGGTTTTTTTTCTATCTAGTCTGTGAATTCACATTGTCTTACAGCGTTGTCTTACAGCGTTGTCCTACAGTGTTGTCCTACAGTGTTGTCTTACAGCGTTGTCTTACAGCGTTGCTGAAGCGCGAGAGAGTATGACACAGTGGGTGCTCCACATGCACGCACAGTCAGAAATGCACACACACATCGTTGCTCTCCCCCACTGGCTCAAGGGATCCCATCTCGCGTCTGTTATTACCTAAAAAGATGGTACAGAGGGGGGATCTCTTTGACCCCCATTACACCTCTGCAACATTCATATTAAAGGCGAGACCTCACAGGGACGTTAATGTGGCGCCTTGAAACGGCGGTCTGAATAGGGCTATTTCCTTGCGGTGTTGCGGAAGCGCTAGAGAGCACGGCACAGCAGAAGCTTCACATACACATGTGACATTCATATTGAAGGTGAAACATCACAGGGACGTTAATGTGGCGGCTAAGATTGAAGAATGCCGCACAGAGACTAAGTGGGCCTGTACCTCTGACTCCATTGTAGCTAATTAAAATTCAAAGTCCAGATAAATTAGTTGATTTCAGAGTGAAGAGTGAAAAATAATTCTAAACAAAAAGTCCAAAAGATGACGATAAGGATGCCGATGACTGTCAACAGAAAATATTCAAACCCAGTCACCCTCTTTGTCTAGCCTCCCAAGACACAAATGCAGGTAAAAATATGGTAAAACCACGGCCACTGCAGAATATCAGAAAATATATCAAACTCGTATAAGGTGCAAAACATAACAAATAATCAACAGAGGTAAAAATACACATTATAGGTCCTACAGACGTAATTATCACACCTTGAATGGGTTGTCTGAATTGGGTTAGATACTCCATCCCTTTTATTCCGGCTGTTATCAGACTGCTAAATGTTGACTGCTGTAGTTGAATATGTGTATATCATTTGGCTCCAGAGTAAACATGTAGTTGAGTGTCTGTTTTAGAGTGACACAGAGTGATATTTGTTGGGTTTTTTGGAGGGGAATGTGCCTTCAGTAGAGATATGTATCAGACGCTGGGGAAGCTTCAAGGTGTCGCAGCCCTCATAAAACACCAAATTAATTTTGTGTAACTGAACAGGTCTATATAAGATCTAAAGGTAAAGAGCACATGTGCAGGTATTGTCCTTAGTTTGACCTTTTTTCTATTTCAATTCAAAAAGCTGGACAGAAACATGGTAGGTTTGCCATCAGTGAAGGTATCGTTTCACTTTCAAAGCGGTTAAACAGGGCATGTACGTGTTACTGAAGAAATGAGCAAAATCATTGAATAATTTTTTTTGACTCATCTGCTCTGCTACAACAGTTTCTTTAACTATCACTGTTACTGGAACAGTGATAGTTAAAGAAACTGCGACAACTTATTACTATCACACAGTTTTTTTTTAACATTGTGTATTTTCCTGTGCTCTGCCACTTGCTCTCAGGGTTAAAGATTCCGCTGACAGCAGCAGTGATTCAGACGGCTCCTCAAGTGACTCATCAACAGACAGCAGCGACTCCTCCAGCTCCTCTTCAGATGACAGCGACAGCAGCAGTGACAGCGACGATGACAGCTCTTCCTCCTCTTCCTCCTCCTCCTCCTCGTCCTCCAACAGCTCCGACTCAGGAAGCAGCAGCGATTCAGATCAAGGACCTCCAAAGAAGAAGAAAAAGAAGAAATAAATAAATGTGTTGGATTTTTTTTTTCCTTGTGTCATCCTGAGGTTATTTTAGCTGTTCACAAGTTGTTTTCTATTAAACACATCATACTTGGTTGGATGTGAAGGGACAGGACACTTTTTGGGCTGCGAATCCTACAGTTGAATAACGTATGTACAGTCTTAAAAAATAGTGATTAGAAAAGGTTTTTGTTATGCAATGTTTCCAGGATGTAATTCTTTACCTTTTATTAATGTGATATATTCTCAAGTTTGTAGATCTACTAAAGATATACATTTCAAACTAATGTGCATATTCATGTTCATTTAGTTATTTTGTACTAAAGTATATTTTTTAGTAAAACTTGATCTGTTTAGTTAAAAATCAGAATAAAGCAGCACCTATGTAGTAATGAAAAAACACCTATATGAGACATTATTAAAGAATACAGAATACACTTTTTGTTTGTAAAAAAACGTGCATTAGTTTCAGATTAGAGGATTGTGCTGCTGGTTTTAAGTTGTTTCACTGCTTCACTTTGAAATAAACTGGTTCCTGTTTTTAAGTTTCCTGGATGTTTGAGTAACCTCAAGTGCTTAGATATTTGTTTCTTCAATCCACCAGGGGGCGCAAATAAGGAGCAACCTTAATTTTCTATTAGAAATGATAGCTTTAAACAGTGGTTAGCAACCAGAATTAGCATTAATCGATGTGATTTATTTTCCATTTAATTTACATACTTGATTGTTAATAGCCAAAATTTGACATTTTCAATTAGGTTTCAGAAATTTTATTCATATCACGTATAAATCATCAACATCAAGGAACGATCAGACGCTCACGGTGATATCCGTCCTGAACGTCAGGTCTAGCATCCTGTGCGTCACTGAAATGTGGCGTTCACAACATTTAGGAATCACCAACATCATTAAAAGTAGCCTTGCTGTAACTGTAGCTAGTCAGTAAACAATGTAATAGTTCGCCCAATTTGACTCAACTTCCGTATTATGGACCCGGTAAGCTGTCCGAATATATAGATTTATATATTCTTTAAACTTAAACCTGTACACATCTCATAAAATCGTCTAACTTGTGCTCCACTACTTTCGATTCAACTAGCCGAATAAATCAACATCTTTTATAACTTTAAATTCCTATTTTGCACACAAGCAACACAACAGTTTGTGTCTGTAGAAAAAGGTACACATCTCGTAATATCTGTGGTATTTAAAAAAAAAATGGTAGTGCTTCAAAAGCCATCAACCTTCTTTGTTACGTTTAAAAACATTGCTTCTACTTCCCCACAGTGTTTACTTGGAAAGGTGGTTGATTCGAGATATTTCCGACAGCCCATGAAGGCAGCACCGCTTTGCTGCCATACATGCATCCAGTCCTGTCTGAGGTACCTGCTGGCTACTTAACTTAGCTAGCAGCCTTACCTATCAGACACTTCTGTTTAGGAATAACAAAATGAACGAGAGACAAAATGAACTAAGTCCGTTTCCCGCTCGATGTGCAAGTTGCGTGTTAAGGAAAAAAATGGAGACCAACCATTGGTTTTAGTATTTTAGCTGTTATTGCGTTTTGTTGGGTCCATTTTGCGTGTAAGTGGAAAAGACAAAGAGAAAAGAGCTTTCCAATAGCTAGGATGGTTTGGGCCTAAAAAGAAGACGAGAGGTAAGGATGCTGACTATCATCAAATGTGTTTTTTAATATATTAACTGTACTCAGCTGTTGTCTGACATTTTGAGTGAATGTTAATTTAAATTTCATTAAAAAAATTCAATTGATTCACTGCTAGCTAGCCGCTAACTTAGCCTCAAATCGCCACTAGCTGACTTGGCGAGCTAACGTAATGCTAAAGTAAAGATGCAGGTATTCCTATAGGTAGTTAGCGTGTTAGCCACCTGCTAAAAGGGTAGACCTTGCAGTGAATTTTGGAGTTTGGGTGTCGTCAAACATTGCTAGATGAAATGATAATGTGTTTCTTCTTTGCTGTGGCTTTCCGTTCGCGAAAAGTAAGAGGAAACATCGGGGTGATAGTTATCTTGTTTTGGTACATATTGTTGACTACGAGGTCATGACGTTTAATGTTTGTGTTTTCTCTGTTTAACTATGACTTAAGACAGCTTACCTGCACAAGTTTACCAACTGTTAACAATGTGTGTTATCCGAGGGAGATAATTGGATTATATTCAAGGATGAAACGAGAAACCGAAGCTGCGCGTAGTTTGTTTATCCAGTTTATTAGCTTCGTAAAAAAAAAAAAAAAACTCTTAAAGAAAAAGTTAAGGACAAAAATGGTTGTCCTTACTTGTAGTTTTCTCACCATAAACAACACTATTAAGATAAATCATTGGCCGATAAACAGTGGTCAGTTTTTGTCGCGGTGACCAGCAGAAACTTTTGGTTTGATGTCAGCCTTTGCACCTTATCCCGTCTAACTTATGCTCCACTACTTTCCATTCAACTAGCCGAATAAATCAACATCTTTTTATAACTTTTTAAATTCCTGTTTTGCACACAAGCAACACAACAGTTTGTGTCTGTAGAAAAAAGGACAGCTGATATGCTTTTCTAGGAAGCCATTTTACGTGCTACAGATGGGGGAAGGGCCAGAAAATGCATCATAAGTCCAGAGTTATTTTAAACAGATAGGTTTATTACAATTACATGCAATATCTATATACATGTTTACCTGGATAGGTGTGACATATGGACGCGAAGACAGAGCTACAAACTTGTTTATTTTTGTGTAACACATCATGGTGGGGGAGGCTTAAGGTCATGAACTCATTTATGGCAGGTAGCTGTGTGTGGTGGCACAACCTTTGAAGTCAGCTGATAGATGGAGTTTTAGGCTGTTTGAGTTGTGGGTGCAGTTGTTTATGCTGTACAGGGTGCATGGACGTGAGGATAGAGGAGTGTTTTATTTTCAAGAGGACTTATATAGGAATGAGGTTATTGCTTTTATGTTGAAATGAAATGAAATGAGAAAAACACGTCTCCTGACACCAGTCGCAGTTTGTTTTGCTTTTAAACCAGAAAAGGGGCATTCACATTTGAAATGATAGATAATTGAAAATATATTCCTGAATATACTATTGGATTCAAGCTTAGTCCTACTCAGCATTTTAACCGTGAAACATGCAGAGTTGTTCTACTTGCATTAGTAAATTAGTAAATCGTAAAACTGTAAATGTTGTCAGTCAAAATTGCAAACAAAGGAACTTCTGCTCTACGTGTTTTAAATAGTTTTGTCTACGATGACCAACATTAAACCGACATTAAAAAATTACAGTAAATGAATATAGAGTCTATATCCTTGTGGTTTTGTTTTCTTAAACAGGTTATAGGGGGACATCAGTTTTAATTTCAGTCTGTTGTATAATCAGTGAAAACTGTATAGAAGGAATGCGACTGTGTCATTCTTCATACCGGGCTTTTGGCCCACATCGGACTTGTAACAGTTCAATACAAGTATGTAATCCAAAAACTGAATGCCCTTACCGTGGGAGAGGCTGGAATCATTCAGTCATTCATTTATGTGACTGGAAACATTGGGATTTAAATGAACATTGCTGCCCTAACTTTGTATGACAAAAAGTAATCAATAAATACATTTACATAACTCCATGATGGGAATCACAATTAAAGTGTAAACCTTTCAAAGCAGCAACAAACTGATCAGGAGTTAAACATTAATGCTGAGTACAGTTAGATGATGTTGTAGTGTTATTAGATGAAAACCTACAGGATGAAAAGACGACCCCAGGATCAGCCCCATCGTCACACAACATCAATTTAACTGTCCAAGTCTGTATCAAATTGGTTTCTCGACTTATGTTTATGTTTCACAGTTTGAGTTTTTTTCCCATAATTTTCAAACATGGAAGGAAATCTAACTCAATAAAATGTACATTCATTGCCTCATATTGCATTAAGAACATTTTAATGCATTGTGCCTTTGTCAGATAATGAAAGGTAACATAACAACTTCGTGAAGAACTTTTATTGAAATACTTGAAGATGTTGAGAGTGATTAATGAAGACTGAGGCTATGGCCAAAGACCAATGTCATAATTCTACTACTACAAATACTAAAAACAGTCTTTTTTTATTTTGAGTAATTGAAGAGGTGACAGATACATCAGGTGATTGTTAATTGTTTAAGCAGCAGCTGACCATGTTGCATGCTGCTGTTTTAAATGAAGGTGCTGAACAGTCATGTTAGGTAAGGAAAAGATTACCACCGCATACTTTACATTTTTGGATTATCATAATTTTTTCCCCTTGATATCGAAGTAAACAATGTATTTGAAATGTATCTTAAATTCCTAGTAAATCAAAAAGCAGTTCGCACGTATGTGGTCAGTGTGTCACGGCAGTTAAAAGTCGGTTCCGTCTTGCTCCCTGTGACGCAGCGCAGTGTGAAATCCTCTTCACTTCCTGTTTAGGTTTTGCTCTGTGGCTTTAATGTAAAAGTTTCCGCTGAAGCCAAGAAAAGGACACGCAGATGTTCTTTTGAGATGTTATTATGGTCTCTTGTTTGTCCGTTACAGACAGGGGATTGGGCGTGTGTGTTTTTCTGGGGTTGGACACACACCTATTGGAGATTGCTGTTGAAGCACACGGTGGTTTTACTGGCTGGATGTTTAGAAATGAACCATACCTACTTTTAGACCGTGCAGCAACAACAAGTAACTGCACAACACAGATTTTCTTAATGCTTTACATTTAAACTTTTAGAGTTGTTCCAATATTAATCACAGAGTCTATGTATCTGATCAAATACCATAGTTAATTCGCCCTTACATATTGTTTAGTTTTCAAAGCACTCAGCCATCATGGATGTCATGACTTCCAAATACCATGGCTTTAAAGCATCAATGCAGAATCGACTACTAGTGAATAATAATGTGATGACAGTGTTTGATTAGTGGATAATGCAACATCAGTCAGCTTTTTTAATGTATTTCTCGCGTTGGGTATATCTTACTTACTTTATAACATCTGTTGCTCTTTGGACTCCTTAGGAACCCTTCAGGATCGTTTATAAAGCAATGATAGCAATCATATCATATCCATACAGGATTAGTAGTATACTTTTACAAAGTAAAGACTAGAGTATTAAGACTAGAAGTCATTAAATAATCATTACAATTAGCTCTTTCTTTGGGGTGAAGAAACGAGCTAATTGTGTACTTAGCAGAGGTCTGTAACTTTACAATCAAATGTAATTTCTTCTACAAAGAGAAGCTTGTCAAAAAGTAAGTTGTTTGAAGCCTCTTCCAGAGTCTGCCAGTTTAATTAGCACCAATCTAATCAGACATCAGCAGCTCCTTTTTTTTTTTTTTTTTTTTTTTTTTACCCCTCTGTACGTTTGCTCACACAGCAGAAAAATATGCCACTCACTGTGTCCTGACCTCATGCATCTGTTCTTCTCTAGCCTTTGTTCTGAAGGATGTGAGTTAAGCTCTCTCGTGGATAGCTAGTTCAGTGGAGGTGAACTCATTAATGCCATTTCATTTCACAGATCTGGCATACATCCGGGCTGTGAGAAACTGCTCTTGAAAATTGGTTTGGAGAATATCACTGAGTCTGTTGCAGCAATAATGTTTGTGATACATAGCAAAAATGAAATCCTTACCATAACATTTTCTTTTTAGAACAGTGTAGATGTCTGGCCGTTTAAAAGAAAAGAGTAAAATCACAGAAAGTGATAAACAAACATGAAGTCGTCGGCAGTGAGAAAAAGTAAGGAAGGTCTGGGGGAGTGCCCCACAGAAGAAAAATTGGGGCCATAAAACCAAATTCGGGGCTTCTTTCAAAATTTCAATGCCACTATTCTATCATATAATTTATCATAAAACATTTTATGAAGTTTTCTAACCTAATCCCAAACATTAGTGAAATATTGCAAAGGAGGATTAGACCTCTTGTGCATATTAGCCCACTCTGTGACCACCCAGCCTCTTAAAACAATCCCTATTCTTGTTTGATTAGACCTCATTTTAAATCTTATAACGATTTATTTAAATCTTCACTTTAAGGTGGAACCGCAAGTAAAATTTTATGAGATGGTTAGTGTAAGATGTATTTCACATATCCCTAGACCTGTAAAACACTCTTAAAGGTCAAGCTGTGTACATGACCACAGGAATGTTGACCGACTGTATTTGTGTATGAACTCTTACCTGTCTGACTTTCTCTCTCTGCCCCAGCTTCTGGTATTTGTGGTAAAAACAGCTTTTTTTTATCCTTGTTTTGTTTTTTTAAATGTGAGGGTGCTACATATTAAATGAATAATAAGAACAACAATGGAATATTTGATCATGCAGTCTGTTGATCTGTAGAACTTTCAAGTCTATCAATTAATTTTATGCAATTTACTGCAGTCTGGAGTTTCTGTTAAGTTAACAGAGACAAATTATGGTCCTCCCCGCACACACAATCAGAGCACCATGGGCGGGGTTGAGGCAGGCAGACCGGCATCGTTCTCCGATTGTATTGATCTCAAGTGCAGACTTCTCAAATTTACAGGAAAAGCGAGTCCCAACTTTAAAGTCCAAACAGTTTTAAACAACAGCAGAGAACTAGCCAGTCCAAGTTAAGTGACTTGACGGCCGTCTAACACAGCCGTTACTTTTTGAAAGTGAAATCCCTGGTGATATGGATTGAGAAGAGTAAAATGAGAGGTACAAGTTATTGATCTATATAATACATACTTTTAAGAGGTTAATATTGCAAATCTTGAGCTATAAAAATGAATCTTTGATCAGGGGATGTCTTCAATCAATACAGACAGCATCATGTATCGAAGTACCTGCTTAGTAGGGAGAGCAAATGTTTATTTAGAGCTTCAGAGTGGTAGGCTATAGGTTAGTATGTTTCTATTTTTAGGCAGGAAGTTATTTCAGAGTCATATTAAACCGTGAGTGCTCTCTGAGTAGGAAGATTGTGACTGATGTGTGTACAGAACATGACGCAGACGGTTCAGAAATACCACTAACTCCATACGTATGGTTGGAGACATCGTAAGAGTCCTCTTGTCATAAAAAGTTGAGCTGTAAGGAAATGTCTATGCACTTCAGTAGAGTGATGTGTTTTGTGATAATGTATTTAATCTATTGAGGATAAGGTTAGGTCCTCTACTCATTTCACAAAAACTAGTTCTATGATGCTGGATGTTGCTATTTACTATACCTTGTGTACAGTAACTGTATTTCCAATACATTTATTTGTTAATGCTATATCAGAAGTTAAAATGACCAGATCAAGAAATAGTTAAGTCGTGTTACCAGCTAGTAGTATACTTCTGACTGAGAGAAATGTTTAACGCAGCTAAACAGTCTTAATATATATTTAGCTATAAGCTGTTAGAAGGCTCAATATAACAGAGCTTATACAAGACAACTGTTAGTTTTCTGTCTGATCTGTTAGGGATCTGCGTTTTAAGCCATATACTGAACAGCTAAGTGAATGATCAATTATCAGTTAACGTATAATTTAGAGCTTTATTTAAACATTTCACAAAGGGCCATTTTTGCAGTATAATCAAAATCAAAGAGAGACACTTCTCACACTTGTTTCTGCTCTTATCCCTGCTGTTTTTTTAACAAACAGGCAAGCAAACTTCAAACCACAGTAACTAGTTTATGCTTTAAGTAGCATGGGAAATTCACTTTTGCAAAATGTAAACTACTACCACCCCCTGACAGATGAGTTATCCTTAAATGACTTATTGGTAAATTATTATTTTGTGTCTGAAATCTTCCTGAGATTTTCACATATAACTAACATGTTTTTTTACATGCGCTCTAATACAGTGAATCAGTATTGACCTAAAGCCGAGGGAGTGATTGTAAGTTCAGTCTAGTCAAGTATAGATATGGCTGAAGAGAGTCTTGCACAAAGAAAGTAAACACCCATGACAAGCTTGGATTGCACATTTAGGAGCTTGAGTGACGCAGGTTCTTTGGAGATTGTTTCATGTTGACCGTGAGGTGGAAACAATTACTATGAACATTGTGTTTTGTGTCAAAGCTGGAAGCGATCATTTCACTTAAAAAGCTTGTTTTTTATCTCACCAATATTTGCATAACCTTTCACCAGTAGTAATCTTAAATGTATGAATGCTCTTTATCAGAGTTTGCTATACTGACCTGCGTGTAAACTTAAAGCTATTAAGGTTTTGTTTTGTTATGAAATGGAAATGTGTCTTGAGGTAAATTCAATGTAGCTTCACACTGTAATCCAGGTCATACTGTCATCCTAAGAGGTGAGACATTTTTGTTAACTGAGAATAATGCCTTTTATCTCGCAGAAAGATTTGGTGGATATCAATATCAAAATGTTGGTAAACTTATTTGACACTCTTTTATTTTCTGAAGATTTTGGAGGCATTTTTGGACAAAACTAGAAAACTATGGCTAAATATTGAAATATACGCAGGTTGACATGCCCTAAACCATTTGATCTGATTTCACAGGGAATCAGACCTGCCTAAAATGCATTAAAAGAGTAAAGCTAATCTTCCAATTGACACACACCTTTTCTTATGTAAGCTATATCAAGACGTCAGTATGTAACTGAGGCTGTTTTATAACCAGTTAGAAAGTCCTCACACTTGCTTTAATATATCATTAATTAGTTTTTGTTAATGCTAAACAGTCACAGCACTGTGTACTGCCCTGATTGGTAAATGCTTCCAGTGCTCTTCTGCCTCACATAAAGCACTCCTGCTGAGTGGAGGCATTCCAGGCAGTGAGTCAGATGAAATGCTTCAAACCTTCCTGAATGAAAGGATGTGAGCAGTTGTTTGGAGAACATGCCAATCAAGATTTAGTGGCTTGTTTTGATATGTTAATTGGACCTAGTCTAAAGCCATCAGGAAATATTTGAGTTCATCTTTTTATACTGGGAATGGAAACCAAGAATATAGAAAACTCAGACTTCATCCTAATTTTGACATAAATGTAGGCATCGTCTCTAGCACAGTCTTGTTTTTGACCTGTTTCTTTTTTCTTTTTCTTTCAATTTTAAAGAATGTTCTCTATATTGCCACTTCAGGCCGCAGCTAATCATTATTTTTTTAAATTAATCTAATTAGTTTAAGAATTGTCTGTTGAGTCTAAATGGTGATACAAACGCAGAAAAATTATCTTCCCTATTTCCCAGACCCTAAAGCCACGTCTCCCCTCAAAGCCTCTTCATTCACTGTCGTAGATTAATCAATTTCACAGTAGTTTGGTATTCTTTATCCATCCACTTGTATTTTTCATATGATTGTGTGATGCAGAGTTGATTAGAATTGCATTTCATTAATCCTTGTATTCTGGTCGTGTCAAACAGTTCTTCTCTCAGCTACATATGGTTTTGATGGCCCCTAAACAGCTGCTTATATGAGGCAGGTTTGTACCATTTGAATGTACCCTCCCTCTGGAATTCCTGCTGTCAGCAGGTTTGCTTCAAAAGCACCAGGGGTGGTGGTGCTGGCTGCCCATCTGTACCCATAACTGAGGGCGTGTTGTTCTGATACTCAATTGTGTCTACATTTCTACGTTGAAGGCAGGAAACCATAAAAGATTTCAGTAATAGGCAAAAATGAATAAATAAATCTGGTTTTATTTTTAGCCATCTAATATTATCAAGAAATTAGGATTTCCTCTCATTTCTAAAATCAAAACTAGTTCAATTTATCACCATTTCTTCAGCATCAAGCTTTTAAACTTGAGCTATTCATGGTATAAGATTTTATTGCAAAGTATGTCATAAATCTGTTTAAGCTTCTTCTTAATGAGCTCTGTTATTGATTAGATAAACTAAGAACAGTTGACTGTCTGTATACAAAAATGAATAAACAATGTTCTTCAAATAACTGAGCACTCAGTGTAAGTTAATACTTTAACAGGCAACAGTAGTAAAGTATTAAAAAGCAATAAACTGTATATTTGATTTAATATTAGATTGAAACATTACACATAACCATTTACGAAAGTACTCTAAAAGGTCTTGATCAGAGAGACGTGGCCTTTGAAATTTTGTGCTGTCGTTTGTTAAATTCCATTTACAAACTACATATCTCCAAGTGTCACAATACAGACTATGGCTGTGAACTGAGTCAAAGGGAGTTTCCCAAGTTTGGACTTTTTTCCCTGGATTTCACACATTGCATTATCCCCCAAAGGGCGCCACTACCACACACACAGCACATCATAAAGATTATGAAATGATCCAGCGCAATCAGAACTCTATTTCTCCTGAAGTGGATTCTCTGACCCAAACACACATGTCTACTAAAACAAGATGAATGTTTTTAATTTAGTACTTCATTTGTACAAATTGCACCACAAAAAGCAAAGGTGCTGATAATACCAACATGCACAAGAGAGTCACTAAGCAAGATTTAGAGGTGATGAGAGGAAATGAAAACTTTGAATCAGCGCTAGACATAAGAAACATCGAGAGTATCCAGAGGTAACATGGCATGATGATGATGTAAGTTTTTTTTTTTTATAACTTGCAACATGCTATGATAACACCTTTGTCAGCATGTGTCATCATATTTGGCTGATGAAAACTCTGTCCTGTAATATTACAACCGGCCTACTGGAAACTTGACGCTGTCTCTTTAAAGGGGCTGCACGGGTGCTGAGCCCTGTGCTCAGGGCATAGTGGGGAAAGAGAGGGAGGTTGTTGATGGAATAATGATCCCTGATTGGCCAGGTCTTACTCAGGGCAGTGACATCACGCAAAGGAGAGGTCCCATGGTGTAAAATAACATGTCCTTATATGGGAGGAAATGGGCTGTTCCATTATCGGAGAAAGGGGAGATTCTCTGTGTTGTGTTCTTCCCTGTAGATGTTCTCCCAAATGGCCCCTTTAAATGCTGTTGTGTAAATTAATAGAGCTGTAAAGCTGAACTCACAATGCTCATTCATTTCTTACTTTATCATAGCTTGAAACTGAAACTTCAAGTAAAACCAAAGAGGAAAAACAGCATTAAGTCTTTGAATCCTCACTTCTCTGGGCATCAGTCTTCTATGATTATATTCCATAAAGGTGTTATTAGTTCGGGACATTTTAAGATTTATTAGTCTTTTGCAATCTTTACAGGCGTCACTATGCTTTGGTGTGGACTTGAGCAATTTGTTTGTACCAGTTCCCTTTTTGTTCACATAATCATACACTTAATTAACTTATCTATAAAGTCTCCTCAACTCTATGCCAGGTAGTTTTCTTCATAATTGAAAAATTCAAATTGGCCCAAAGTGCTGACAATGTGTAGAACTTGACGTGAAGTCAGGCCCTCTTTGGACAGGAGGTGTGCTGAATCTCTATCTTACAAACACAACACAAACAAAAAAAAAAAAGCTGCTGCTTCCCCAGACTTTAGCTCGCATGTGACCACCCCTGCTATGTCCGACATGGTATCTCCCAAGCACGAGCAGTCCCCTCCCCTTACTGAGTCAGATTTGTCTCCACTCCAAGGAAATACACTGTTACCTTTCGAGTCAAGCAAAGAAACTGTACTTACACTTTTTCACGCAGGACTATTGAGAGACAGATTAACAGGGGGAAAAAGTACAGGTTGTCTTCGTCTAAGGAGGTTTGCGTTTGAAATTTAGGCTAACAAGACATGACGAGAACAACTTTTGAATCCCTGTGAGATCTGAGCCCTCCTCCCTCCTCCTTCCAATGTTTCAGTGGTTGGGGCCATGGCCTCTCAGTCAGGGTAAGAGAATTGCATGGCTAGTTGGCTGCTTTACTTGTTTCTCCTGGTTTTGGGGCAGAATAACGCACCTAACTTCATATTCACTAAGTTGTAAACAATGTTTTGGATGGCCTAACATGATGACTTTCTAAAAGCCAATATCTGTATTTTCAGATGACCATCAGTTCTTCCTTTTATATTAAATATGTTATCAAGACAAGGCCTGCTGTAATTTTGCGAGTTAAAAAGCGTCAGATGAGCTGATTAAATTAGATACAGAGTGAACTGCCTTCTCAACTCTTCAGACTTTGACCTTTTCTGTCTGGCACACTGTACAATGGATACATTAAACCTAGCAGGCCAACCCACTTTGATAATGGTAAATGTTTTTTCAAACTCATGTTGTGTAACAGGAGGTGTGCATTTAAGGTTTTGTCTGCTTGTTTCAAAATAATATGCCACCTTACATTTCTATGTTTGTTTCAATTCCTGCTCATTTTAAATGGAAAAAGTAATAATGAAGGCTGCTTGTCTTGGTCTGTTATGGAAATCAAGCACTTGACTACCAAAGTAAAATTCCTTGTGTGTTTAAGCATACCTGGCCAATACAGCTGATTCTGACTAGTTCCTTATTCTAATAAGAAAAATATGCAGAGGTGTTTCGTTTTCATTTAGATGTTGATGGCTTTTTGTTCAGACAGGAAACTATGGTCCTGCTTGTAGAATTTAAAAAAACCCAACATGAACTTAACAGGTAAAGGAAATCCCCTAATAATAACTCATTTTGTAACAAATGTTTCATGTCATGTACGTCTTTGTAACCTGCTACTGGATGCTTTGAATTTCCTTCGGGATCAATAAAGTATCTATCTATCTAATACCTGGGTTTACATAAAAAACGATTATTCTACTTGAAAGTGAGTTTCTGTGTGGCTTCTGTCATTAACCTACTTGGGAGAATTAGGGCTGCAGCAGGGGACATCATGAGCTGCTTGTTGGACTGACTTTCTGACTTGCATCAAGATTATTTTGTCTCTGTAAATACATACCCTCCTTAACCTATTTTGTCTTTTGTGATTCTAAGCCACTCTTGCAGTTTCAGCTTACAGCATTGTCAACAGTTATCGTGTGTTGTCACATGACAATAACCCTTTTCACACATACGGAAATGTATGAAAAACATTTCTGAAAAACTCCGGAGATTTTTTTGTAAAAAGGAACCCTTGTGACTAGCTACTGGAAGACATGATCACTACGTTAATTTTCTTAAAGAGATCCTTGAAAAACAACATCGGAGTCGGAGCCTATGTTTAGCATTTTTGTTTAAATACAAAAGATTTGTGAAACACACTGATTATCTTGTCAATTAAGACAAGAAAGTACAATAAAATGTTTTCTTGCGTAGCCCTAAATATGAGCTCCAGTATCGTTGAAACCAAAAGCCTCCAGTTTGCTTTTGTTCTTTGCATTGCTACAGTATGGCAGGGTGTTACCACCACTTGTTTAACTGATAATAACCAACCGATCAGGTCAATTAGTGGTGCAGAATTGGTAGGAGCAGTATTTACAAAGACTATTGTGCCTAGCAGTTTTTAATCATTTAGCACTGCATTAACTGTTTCCCATTAACACTCTCAACCCCACTTGATCTACAGGCTCATTTACATGTAAAAGTTGTAGAACTACCCGAAATCTTAATGTGCCCTTGGCACATGATCATTTCATTTTGATCATTTGTCTAACCAGCTTAACTGTATAGTAGACGTGTTTATTTTCAAGGCAAAAATATAGGAATCCATGAAACACCTTTGGATTTGTTGTTGTGGTGTCAGCCTGATGGAAAAATAAAAAGCAACAAACAGAATTAACTAGATTGGTGGAGCAAGTTACAGGCGGCCATTTGAAGGCAGAACAATAACGTCCCAGTTTTGCCTAGCGTGCATCATGTAACGGTTGCTGAATAGTTTGGTAAAGTCTTTCCAGCTTATTTATGTACGCTTTATTTCAGCAGAGCATGAGCATCTGTAACTCTGTCCTTATCAACCTATCTGCTCTGTTTGAACCGTGGGCCTTTTTCGTCTTTGACATAATCACACTGACACTCTCCTGTATGGTTTGTCTCAGATGCAGCGCCAGGATACAAATTTTGGCTGAGACTCTTACTTCAATAAATTACAACTGTTTCCTTTCTTATACTATTTTCTTTTTTAAAAGACATTTTACTGAAACATTTACAACACAGACAGCTAAATTCCCCTGCTGAATTGTAATATTTAAATTGACACACGGAAATGAAACTGCTCATATATTGCAAAAACTCCATGCATGGTGTTGACCAATACATCCATTTCTCATAACATTGATTATCATTCTTTTTAAGAGAGTCACCTCTTTTTGGTGATCTGTATGGATCATTATTGGTTTATATCTACAGCGCAGGGAGGGAGAGTTTTTGTCAGTGGGCGAGCTACATTGACTCTTACCATTGGAGAGAGTGGCGCACTGAGCGGTCTGTTTACGAGCGAGTCTCAAAAACGGTCCATTAATGCTTTTATTACAATATATCGCCGATCAGATTAGTTCAGATGGAACTTTGAACACTATCTTCTGCTTTATATGTTTTTAGGATTTATCAGTCTCAATATGAAACATAAACTAGACAGTGACCCTCTCAGCAAATAGCTTTAGTCACAGGGGACGAGATTGATGAAGGAAAGATTGTAATCCTTGAGAAGTTGTGAAAAAGGCATTTCCCTGATTAAAGTTGAGTCCCAGTCCTTCACTTATTGCCCCCCTCTGTCCATTAACAGAACCCTCTGTCCTCCTGCTTCTGGACAAAGTAACATGATGTGCTTGCGAGCGCCTTAGTGGCCCAGCCCTAACTTACACAAAAGGCTCATCATTTAATTACCTTCATTAAAAACTGTTATTATTAACAAAAATAAAAGTTAAACATTTTTGTTTTGTTGAAGTTGAGTTAAATGTGTTTCCTGCTCGTGCTGTTGTAAATTGATTGTGAGAAGGATGATCGGGTGTAGGGCAAGACAAGACAAGAAATATCCTCTATAAGTCCCACAATAGGAGAATTTGTATTGTTACAGAAGTAAAGAATAAAATACAGAAAAGGTTGAGATAAGCATGAATAAAAAAACAATACTGTGAACTGTCTTTATCAGTGTCTGTGTTTTAGCCTGAAGTTGGTTCTTAGCTTTTCTGTAAGTCAAATAAAGTGCAGAGGTGATAACAGCAGGCTGATGATGGATGTTTGGATTATTTTATTTTTTCCTCTTCTGATGAACCGGGTGTTAATGTTGTGCATCAGATGGCTCACCCTGGTCATGGTCCTCCTGAGATCTGCTATGAGGTAGTCTAGTTTATGGTGCGTAAATCATGATGCCTGTTACGAGTGATGATTCATCGTGTGGGGTTGTTGATGATGTGAAACAAGCAGAGGGACTTTATAGTTTAGATTTTACTGGTAAGCCTATAGATAACTGGCTGAAAGTTGTCAAAAAGAAAAAACCTTTGTTTTATTCAATTGCTGCCAAGATTTAGCCTACAAAATTACTGGTGGCTTTATTATTTTGATCATTTGTCTGTGAATAGTGTACAGTGTGTTTTCTTCCTTGTCACAACCAACTACGATTCTGCGTCCTTGAGTCTTTTCTGACATGCAAAGTAAAGATTTAAAACCTCCTATGCTTTGTTTAGAATCTAGGAGGAGTAAGGGTGGCTACTACATAATCCCTCTTTGTCAACAGCCTTACAGTCATTCTTGTCATTGACAGAGCTGAGGCTGTCAACTCAAACAGGGAGGAAACACGCCTGGCTGAAAATTTGCTTGTTTCAATACTTCAAGCTTTTGGACTTTGATGAACCACAGACTGTAGTCACGTTTTATTGTGTAGTCACGGTTTATTGTGGTGGTTCTCAATGAAAGCACACCTTTTCACATACCTGTATTTTACCATTCCAAAAGGCATCAGGCTGAGCATGTTGAAAACATGGACAGGATAGTGTCTTATCCTCTGTAGTGCACAGTATTTTTTTTAACGTAACTCAATTTATGTTTCTGGTCTGATCTCCGTAAGAGAGCTAGAAGAAGCCTCAGTGGTGAGGTGCTTTAAAGCTACATTTAAAACATTCAGGAGGGGGTAACTCCTCTGTTTACAAAATAAGAACTTTGGTTTAGAGGTGTAGGATCAAAATTCTGTCTCATAAATCCCCAGTAAGGTTTATTTAATTTTTTATACCAATGGCTAGTTACAATATTCTTAATTCGAGTTGTTATTTTTATGGCATGATGTGCATTTTGTAAATTATTATCGGTTTAAAAGTTAAATAAAGCAGATCTGGCTGTCTTGATTTGATTTGTTACCGTAGCGAAAAAGGATTGCCCCCTCGTGAAATGCACTGTTTTAGGCAGCCTCTATACCAACAAGTTACACTACCGTCTAATACAAACTCTTACATTCACTTACAAGTTCTCCATCCTCAATGATCGATCGATCGATCAATCAATCAATCAATCAATCAATCAATCAGTCACATTGCCCTCTACTTTTGTGATGCACAACAAGGATTTTGCTCAGAAAGACAGTGAGGGAAGAGAGGTGAGAAGTTATTGCTTCAGGCCACAATTTAGCAACAAGAGGTTTGTATCTAAACCTAATTAAAGTTATTTTTAACCTTTTATCATACAATGTTTGAAAGCGTGTGGGACGTCATGGGAAGAGAGCGTAGTTGACAAAGGTCCAGAGGGACACAACCGTTATTTTTTTCTCTCTAATAAATGGTGATGCTGAGCAAGAATAGTGTAAGGGACTTTCTCTTTTCAAGGTTACCTTTTATCATACCACGGAGAGGACTTTTATTATTTATTTATGAGGTGTATATGTGTGATGGACAATATGCCTTTAGTCTAAAACCTGCTGGAGTGATAGATTTGATGAGCTATTGGCCCTGAAAACGATTGAAAAATGTCTCTGTATGAAAACAAAAACTAGTTGTTTCAGCTT
>NC_083625.1:11730068-11872568 GCF_963584025.1 Labrus mixtus | reverse complement strand
AAAAAGGCCAAAGGTAACAAAAACTTACTTTCAAAAGTTCAACAAAAAACACAGGGATCAAAAACAGGGCGCCACAAAGGAGCACGAGCAAAAACTGACATACCAATGAATGACATACAAACAACTTACAATGAACTGACACAGAGGGGAAGAAACACAGAGACTAAATAGACACAGGGGTAATCAAACACAGGTGAGACTAACGACACAGGTGAAGACAATGAGGGCAATCACACTGGAGGGAAACACTGAGGACAATACAAAATAAATCATGAAACACTAAAGACACACAGAACTCAAGAGTCAAACAACACACACTAGAACACAGAGATACACGAGGATAATAAATGACAAAATAAAACAGAAAACACTGAAGACAAAACTAGGAAACCATCAACACTCAAACATTAACACACAAGGGAAACAAGCAACACTGGGATAAAACAGGGAAACTCAAACACAAAACCAAATCATGACAATTTTGTTCAATATTTGAAAAGTTTTGTTTGATAAAATTGACAAAAGTCTGATTCCAAAGTTTTACTGCTAATGTGTGTATGTAGTGGACACTTGTGACAAAGATAGGGCTGAGCTCGGAGGTAAAGCCATGAATTTACCAGTGGATTTTGTGTACCAACCAAGTGGCAACCTCCGGCAGACAAGCACAGACAGGGACACAAATTGTCTATTCACCTTTATGTCGGCAATAAACACACGTGTTATATCTGATGTTGGAACAGCAACCACAACAACAACATACTCATCTTCAAGTAGCGATACATGTGGAAGACACTTAAACAACTAAAGTATCTCTACTCACTAGTACTTTTGAGTGTGATGGAAATCTGGAGCTGTTGTTGAGGAGGTTTCAGGAGACGCAGGTGTCTTGTGCAGAAGTATTAAGGTGTGGTCTATGAGAATTCACAAAGACAAAACAAGTGTACAGTGTGGTCTTCTGCTTTCAGTTTTCAGGTTTGCAACTAGCCTGAAAATGATCTCTGAATATACAAAGAAACCCCAAGGTAGGAAAAGTCCCTTTAAATTAACACCTTAAGAATCTTAGGTAGATAGTAGATCTGTCATGGCTAACTCAGGTTACATTGTATTGATATAGTTTGAGTTTTTGACAGTTTTTCTAACTGTTGAGAAATGTTTTCTCTCCAGCATCAGGCTGCTCAAAGCTCTTTGGGACGACTTGTTACTTGTTTTTTTTTTGCTTTGAAGTTTGCAAATTGATTATTTCTCTGCATCTTAAAATAAACCCAGAAAAAATGAACCAACAGAAAATAATTTAGACCGTAAAAACATACCTGTGCTTTAAAGCAAATTCTATAGGCTACCCTCTTGAGCTTGCACACAATCTTCATTGAAAGAGTTGAGACAGTTGAGACACTGTTCTAACTGTAAAAAAAAAAGAGAGTTTTTTTTGTTGCTTTAAAGAGGTCATATTATGCCCTTTTTGGGGTTCATATATTTAATCTATGTACCTACTAAAGTATGTTCACAATAGCTAAAGGTCGAAAAAAAGTGTCTGTTTTCATGTACTGCCGCTCCATGCACCGGCTCGCTTCTGACTCTCTCTCTCTAACGCTCTGAAGTGCCCACGTTCCAGGGTCCCCACGTATGCCAAGTCTGATCTGATTGGTCGGCCGGTCGGCTCTGTCGTAATTGCTCAGTCGCTCAGCACGGTTCTCGGAAATGTCCCGCCCCTTTTACCATATTGGGAATGCAGCTACTTTAAAAACACCGGTATACAAACAGCAATGGCCGGTTTTCAACTTCACCAATCTGACAGAGAGGAGGCACAAACACAACAACCTTTGCCACGAAGGCATGAGCACAACGTTTCAGTGTTGTAGGTGCTTATTTTGCAGCCTTTTCAGATGTAATATGAGTGTAATATATGCTCATCGGGTAGCTTCATTGCGTTATTTAGGTGTAGGCTAAGTGTGGAAACTGCAGCTAAATGCTTACCGAAGCAGACACCGTGTGCTGCAGAATATGATAACTTACAACAAGAACATAGCAACAGTAACACACACCTTATGTTTGTATCAAGTCTTTTTATCAGAAAAACACTCACTGTTATTGTGTTGAAAAATACGTCAGTCAGTGCTATTATTAAACAACACCACCTGAACACTGGCCGAGCTGTTTAGATCAATATCACTACTTTAGCAATGGTCTGGCTTACTGCATTGATAAAAAAAAATCACCACGTAACAAAGCAGTTTTACGCAGAGGTGGATAAGAGAGTAGAAAGAGGACAGCAACAGCTGTGTTAACCGGGAAGTTAGCAGAGTCTTATAAAGCTCTGATACAGTAACAAAGCAGATTTTACATTCAGTAGACCGTCTCGAACCACAGTCATAAACCCGGACTTTAGTACCGTTCAAGCTTCTCACACCAATAAACAAATGCAAAGTAACAAACCCGTTTTATGCAGACGTGGAGACACAGCAGAGTAGAGAGAGGCTAACCACAACAATGTCAGCCGTTTGCAGAGTCCAATAATGCTCTGAGTCTGTAAAAAGCTGATCTGGACCCCCAAAACACTACTTACATGTCTGAGGGTGGTTAACAATGCTATACCTGTTACTGCTTTAGGTGAAAGTTGATAAATAGTTTCGTACTGCTCAAATTTCGAAACAGAAATACCACAGAAGTTTAATGGGCGTGCAACATGAGCTGCTGGGCTTGCCACAACGAGCCGATGGGCTTAGATCAGTGATATCACACTGACAAGACGTAACACTAGCAAATTTTTTCGCAGACTTTGAATTTTTGCAAATAGATGTGCCAAAACATGCACAGGACACATGGAAAACACACTAAAGAGCATATAAAAAGCATAATATGACCCCTTTAATTGAAACTAGTAAACTCTGGTTTCCCTGGGAGATTCCAGTGTATTTGTCTTTAATTCAAACCTTGTCATTCTATGATCATAGTAACAAAACCTAATTGGTTAAGGGCTAATTTTGTCAGGTAATATAACTCATCCCGTCAGGTAAATGATATCATCCTGTAAGGCAAGGTTGCTCATTCTGTCAGGTAAGGTAGCTCAATCTGTAAGGGAAGGAAGCTCATTATGTGAAAGAAAGCACATTTTGTACATTCTGACATTTAGGTTAGATACTGGCATTCAGGGCACAGCCTATTTTAAACAGGATAGCCTATCTCAGTGTCTTCTTTTTAATCTTGAGTAATGAAGAAGAAAAAAAAATGTTGCCAAAATATATGCACTGCAGTGTGTTGTCTCTTTCTATTTCTGAGGGATTTTCATTTTTTTCCAAGACAAATGTGAATATACGAATACATATCTTTCCAAACAATTAAAAACAATAATAGTATACACTGTGGGACTATGCAAATACCTGCGACTTGGCTTAGTTTGTTGCAGGTAACTGTAGGACTCAAAGCTGATACCTGGCAACGTTGCCTGAAGATTTCTAATATAACTTGGGTAGCTAGCCTAAGGCTAACTCTCTGAACTGACTACTGGACTGTATGAGCCAGACAGACAGAGCTGTGGACATTTATCAATGCTTCTTCCTAACTTTATTTGAAACTACTGTTTATATTTATATTTATTTTTATTTTACAGGGACATTGCATATTAATAAACATTTCAGTAAATATGCCAGAGTTAGCCAAAAGGCTAATTTTCATCTGTTGTCCCTGGCCAGATTTGATAAAAGGCTCCCTAAAAAAACAAAACAAATTCAAACATTGCTAAAAGCTACAAAAACAAGTATTAGTAAAAGCACGTATCCAATAACCTACTAAAGTAAATGTAACGTGCACACAACAAGAGAACATGTAACACTATATACAATAAACACGTACAAATTACAAATTACAAATTACACAAGGCCACATAAAAAACATTGAGTGAGCTATACCTGAAGCTCACCTCAACAGACAACTAACACGCAGGCCACATTCATTTAAAAAACAGGACACGTTCATCAACAACCAGACACAAGGGGGCAGCAGCGAGCGGAACAGGTTTAGTGCTGGCAGATGTGGTTATCAAATAGTGTGTCAGATTTGAACCAAATGAACGATATGTGTTGCTGTCTCTGATAACTGTTGGGATGTTGTTCCATTCATGTGAGGCTGTTGGTTTTTTGTCTAAAACTTTTATTGTCTGTTTATACAAAGACTGTAGTGGTTTTAATGTGGTGTGACTTGCCTGAGACCAGCTTGTCAAACAGTAGGTCATATATGAGAAAATCATTGAATGCATGTACATCTTGGCTGCTTCAGTGGACATGGAGTTTATGATAAATCTGAAGTTGGCAAGGTTAAATTTAATTTGTTTACAGACTTTTTTTTTACATGTGCTTTAAAGTTCAGGTTGGAGTCAAGTATAATGCCAAGGTATTTGAATTCTTTTACAATCTGTAGTTTTTCTCCTGACACAAGTATATCTGTATCTATGTTTGAGTCATTTGTTTTAGTGAAGAACATACCAACAGTTTTAGACACGTTAAGTTGGAGACAGCACTGATTAAGCCATGCTGTAATTTTGACCATTGCGGTTGTTAGTTTTGAAGCAACTTCTGCTTTTGTTAAACCATGCACATACAAAACTGTATCGTCAGCATACATTTGAATGTTAACCTCAGGACACACAGATGGCAGGTCATTTACATACGAGCAGAATAAAAGTGGGCCCAGTATAGATCCCTGCGGAACGCCAGTGGACAAGCAGAGGGTGTCAGATTGATAATTAAGTATTTGCACACTTTGAGAGCGGTTGGAGAGATATGATTCTACCCATTTAAGTGCAAGAGAAATTAAAGGTGGATAACTTAGAAGAACCCTGTGATTTACAGTGTCAAATGCTTTTCTGAGATCCAGAAAGACAGCACCAACAATGCCACGGTTATCTAGCAGTGATTTGATTTTTTCAATGAAGAAGCAATTAGCTGTCTCTGTTGAGTGGTTGGATCTGAATCCAAACTGCATTGGATGCGGGTGATAAGAGCTGTTGTTCAGATGATGTATAATTTGCTCTGCTGCCCATTTCTCTGCAACTTTAGACATAATAGGAAGAATGCTGATGGGCCTATAATTGCAGGGTGAATGGGGATCACCAGATTTGTAAATTGGTGAAATAACGGCAGATTTCCACACCCTTGGGAATTCACCCTGTGATATTGAGAGATTAATGATTTTGGTGATGGGTTTGGCTAATGCTGCACCAAGATCCTTAACCATTGTTGTGTCCATCCCAAAATCATCTTTTGCTTTTGATGGCTTGAGGGATCTAATAATTTCTGTGATCTTTGATTCATTAACATTTATAAAATGGAAAGCTGGCTCTGTTTTGTTTGCCAAGCACAGATTAATCTGCTTAGCAGAGAAGCTCTGTGCAATAGTTGCTACAGAATCGACAAAGTATAGATTAAGAGCTTCAGCTACTTCAGCTGGGTCCTTAGTCAGGTTTCCATTCAGGCTAAGTTCAATTTGTCTTCCTGCTTTGGTTTGTTGACCCAGGAGCTTTTTTCAACTGACTCCATATTAATTTAGAATTCCCCCTCGCCTCACTAATTATTGTCATAAAAAAATCAGCCCTAGCCTTCCTCAACCCTGTTATCATGGCAAAATGAAATTTATCGTGGAACAATCTGGTCTTAATGGCCATTTTCAGTGCCAGATCTCACTCTTTAATCAGTTTTAAAATATCTGCATTTATCCAGGGAAGACTGTTCTTTTAATTCCTATACTTAAACTTACGAGAAAATTATGTGATGACACTATGCACTTTACTTGAGAATATTTGACTGCCCTCCTGCAAGTTTTTTCCTAAGAGCAAATCATTCCAATTGACGCTATTTATAGTGTTTTTAAAACATTCCTGCTTGTTCTTAGGAATTCTAAGAAATTCATTCTCTTTGGCAATTGAGGGGCTAAATCTCGTTTTTGTTAATTTTCTGATCACCAGAATAAGATTGTGGTCGGATATCCCAGTGATCATATTGAGAGATTTAGTAATTCTCTCAGGTCTATTACTAAATACCAAGTCAATCTGAGTTTTGGTGGATTGGGTTATTCTTGTTGGACCGTTGATCAGCTGTGAGAGATCTAAACCATCAGTTATTTGTTTGAGGTTCTTTCTAGTAGCCTTATCTTCCCAATTAACATTAAAATCGCCCATTATTATCACCTCTTTTTTAAAATTGCACTCTACAAGCATGTTTTGGAACTTTTCATAAAATGCATTATTTGCAGAGGGTGGGCGGTAAATTACAATCAGGGCAAAAGACATTTGTGGTGACAAAGTGATATTCAAGCCAATACATTCCAACTCACAATTTGACCAAGTTAATTCATTACATTGAATACTATCCTTCACATAAACCATGACCCCGCCTCCCTTTGATGTCACTCTATCTCTTCTGAAGATTTGATAGCCAGGTACCTCTAATGCTGCAGATGACGAGTTTTCATGCAGCCAAGTCTCAGACAAGCATAGAAAATCTAGATTTGAGTCCATTAGAAGATGTTGAATTTGGTCACGTTTTGATTTTAAACTTCGAATGTTAAGATGTCCCCCAAATAGACCTTTGGGTTTTGATTTGGGATCCCATATTATTCTCGAGTGATTGACAGCTTGAAAGACTTTCCACTTCCGTTTTTTTTTTATTGCTTGGTTAATGATTCGTTTCCTGTTTGGATCAGCTGTATGCCTTCTGGCTACACGTGGATTAATGTTTTGGTTAAAGTTACATTCGCCAACAGTCAGAGTTTTTACTGATCTGTACTAAATGCTATTGCAACTGCTTCTCACGGTATTATGAGCATTACAGCAATATAAACAAGCGAGCATGTCAACTTCAGCAGCTCCGTGACAACTACTTTGTCAAGAAAGCCGTCGGCTTTTTTAACACCACGCTGTCAACCAGCGGCGAGCATTACCAAAGATTTATCATTCATGTTAAAGACAGCAGTGTCGACTTCACTTCACAGAACGACTGTACTGTACGTACTTCGCTGCTAATGCTATCTTTCTTATTGTAAGTTGATACCTTAGCTGTTATGTTTTACTTGCCATGAAAAGCTCTGTCTACCATAACAGTATTTGGTCTCAATTGATGTCCTTTATTATAGTATACTTTAAGTTAAAGCTAATATGCCCTCCTGTTTTATTGTCTATGTATTGAAATTCAAGGCATTATTGCAATACTGAACACTTTTATCACATATTGCAGATTCTTTTTATATTGTGCAGGCCTAGTTGGCACCATCAGGTAAGGGAGTCTGGGGGTCTCCCCCAAGACATTTGTAGCACAAAACATTGCTTTCCCTGCATTTTCAATTCAAATCAATTTTCATGCACCAATTTGTGTATTTTCTGCTTCATTTTGTAGTTATGATTTAGATTTTTGTCCTCACACAATGACATTCATACATTCAAACCTAATCTGTGCTTTGCAAATGGCAATTTTGTGCTCTGTTGGTACCTTGTATTTTGCACTGTCTTAGACCAAGGGTACCTTACTTCCTGTTTGGATAAATTCATGTTTTTATTTTGAAATTAAATTAAGGAACATCTGGTAGATCAAAAGTCACAACATTAACTTAACAGCAAAAGGAACTTGCTACAAATCCAAAAGTAAATGAAAATAGCTAAAGTGAATGGGAAAACAAGTGAAATGTTTGCAATCAAAAGGTGCTTATCCTTATTTTCAATAACTATGGGAGCAGAAATATACTACAGTGTCTTTGTTATAATTAACAAGGGCTTGTAGAGCTCAACCTTTGTTTTTAAAATCAATTTTCACCATCAATCTGCTTTGATTGGACCTCTTAGAGATACTAACTGTTGTATAGCGAATTTGAAAAGTAGGTTTTCCATATCTTGCTTAATTTTACTCAACATGTTCTCCTTACTAAGGTAGAGTTATGGTTTCTGTGTTGTGAAGATACATCTTCCATGAACAATATGTTGAATCTTAGTAGCAGGAAGACATCTTCAATGTGCTGCTTATTTCTGAACAACCTCATTTTGTGTGCAAGACAAGGGATAAGGATGTTTTATTCTGCCAATGTTTTCATTTGTTTGTATATGTCCTATATGCATATCTATTTCCTACAACATCTCTGATAGGTGTGTTTGTGTACCAGCCAATCAGCCTAGCATTAGTATGCACTGCCTGACCCTGCATGGGTCTGATGATTGATGTGGCTGTGTACACTCTGTATCTCCTAGCTATCAATGTATCTTGACTTTTCCCTACTTGTAATCTTCTCATCACCAGCTTTATCCTTGTTTTCCTCAAATTCCTCCTCATCCTCCCTTTCTCCAGCATCATGCTTCAATCCTTTCTGACTGAGATGGCAATCTTTGACAAGAAAAGGGAAAAAAACAACAGCTTGAGAGCAGTGTCAGTACTTCTGTAAATAGTGTCTGAGTGCATGAATAGACTAAATTATTATTTAGGTTAAATTGCATATGTGCACTCGACCAGAGCAACGCATAACCACATTTAGCATTGGCAAAGAAGGCAGGTGGTGCTTGCACTGCTAATGTTAGTTACACACAGCATACCAATCTGACATTTTACCGTAGACGCTGCCACCCCATGTATAGGAGTATTAACTAAATTGTGCTAAATTCTTAATGTGTGTGTTTTCTTAACGGAAGACTAGTAGTGTAGTGGGTTGAAGATCAAATGGCCTTGGATTTACTCGTCTATGTTCACTTGAAGAGGAACAAACTTCCACAGGACTCCGAAGTAAAACTGATAAAACAAATTCCTTTAATCCACAGTTTTGTTAAACAATCTTACTGGATGATTCAAAGTCAAGTTCTCCTAATCAATGAACTATACTACGGTAAAGAAACCATGTGGCTCGGTCCTTAAAGGCTATATATGCGATTTTTTGATCCAGCAGATGTCGCCCTTGAGCACCAGCATGAAACCAAAACAACCTCGCGGTGCATTGTTGTGTTAGCATGCTAATGCTTCACACTGCATGTAAATTTACCCGAAATGAGCGCGATCTAGAAACGCAGTTAAGCAGTGAGTGCAGTATGTTATTCTTCTTTTCTCTAGTCCCTCAACTAAACAACTTTTATTTGCGAGGGGAGGAGTCAGCCGTTGTCCCGGCGATGTCAACAAACTGAAAATATGACTCGGAAAACTCGGAAAGCATCACAGACAGTGGGACTCGGGTGTTACACTCACTGTAGACAGTCATGACTCACAGAGTTATTTTCAGAGGATATACTTGATTTCTATTACATTTAAGTGTGAAAAATCACATATAAAGCCTTTAATTGATCCTCAACTCCCACAGCACTGAAGAGCTCTCTCTCTCTTAAAGTGACGGTAACCTACCTCACTGCTCTAACAGCAATACCATACTACTTTTAACTTTCACATGAATTAAATCTAATTACCTTTAGCTGACTTTTAATACATTTTATATCTTAACTTATACAATGAAATCCCTAACACAAAGATTAACTTTCTACCCAAAATTACACTGCTTATTTATTTTCTTTAACATGTATGAATGTAACTTGGCTCCTACAAGTAGGCTTGTCTGAATTATAATTTGCACATCACTGACAGGGAAATTAGGTGCTAGGAACATCCCTAGTATAGGAGAAAGGTGAAAGGCCTGACGTTCTTCTAAACTGTAGTCGGTATCCATCTTGTGCATCTTTCTATTCCTTGGGTTGTGTGCGTGTGTTTTTGTGTGTATGAGTGTGGTGTGGTGTAGTGTGTGCTCGAATGCAAGACCTTAAGGGCAAGTGGAGGTGAATGATCATCTCGTCCTGCTCTGTTTAACCGGATGGAGACTGCATACCTCTGGCTAGGTTGGCTTCTTCAAAATACATGCATGCATGCACACGCACACACACACACACACACACACACACACACACACACACACACACACACACACACACACACACACACACACACACACACACACACACACACACACACACACACACACACACACACACACACTCCTGGCCCATCAATGACCCGTGTATAGCATTCAGCTATTTGGAGTCATTTCAATGCAACAGTCATTTTCCTACAGGCAGACAAAGTCTGTTGATCTGCCCAAGGACACATCAATTTTCTAAAATCCTTCTCCACTTCTGATTTATTGAGTCTGAGATCCAACTCTCTTCCCTAGTTGTCTCTCTTTCTTTACACTCTCTCAGCCACACTTTCTTTTTCTTTCATACCAAGGGTTCTCTTAAACCTTTTCTCTCTTTTTTTCTCTGTTACAGAAGAAGTACTTTTGGAACAAATGTTAATTAATTTACCCCCTCTTTGATGTAGATGAACCAGTTCCAAAAGAAAGTGTAATAACAGTCATTAAAAGAAAGTTATAAGCCCTGTGATGGAAAAGCTATAATGTTGCAAAATAGCAATTAGATCGCTAACCATACAGTAGAGGCTATCGTCCCCCGACCGGCGGCTCCTTTACTGCATGTCATTCCCCATTTCTCTTACCTTGTTTCCTATACTCTATCCAGTGTCCTATTTTATAAAGACATATAAAAGGCCAATAATATACCTCTAAAGAAAAAGGAAATAACTTGTATTCATTTTTTTCAATAAATAGACTGAACAACTACGGTAATCGGAAAAACTTTGTTTCCATTATATAGTCAGGTGTGTTTTGTTTAGTAACTTTAGTCCAATAGACGTAGTTGTTAATAGAAATGCAAATATTTTTAGATTTAGATTGGGTTAACTCACTTACCATCCTTTAAAACTTTTCTGTGTGGATCTTTGTCTTGTTGGGGCATGGCAGTAGGGCGGCAGTAGCTCAGTCTGTAGGGACAAGTCCCGGTGCGGACCAAATAAGGAAGTTGGTCTGGTAGCTGGAGAGGTGCCAGATCACTTCCTGAGCACTGCCGAGGTGCCCTTGAGCAAGGCACCAAACCCCCCTCCCCACCATCTGCTCAGGAGTGCCCACTGTGGGCAGCTCTGTCACTCTGACATCTCTCCATTAGTGCATGTCCATATGATCCTGTTTCTGCCTATGTATGTGTTGCATGACTTAGAGTGTAAAAACTGAAATTTCAATAAAAGTAAATCTTAAATGAAAGAATCGCGGCAGCTGTAAGAAATAGCAGAGATGTGTCGATAGGTTCATAGAGACTAAAAAATTCAAAGTGTTAGTGTGTGTGTGTGATTTGTAGATATGGATATTGTAGATATGGATATGGGAAGTCCTATGGGACTGTCAGAGAGCTCATTACCTGCCAATTTACCTAGTATCCTAGTAGCTCTGACTGTGCTCTCATGTTAACTCAGTGATAAATGAGAAGACAGAGATGGCAGAATGTCAAGTGTTTAACAACACTGTTAAGGACTTGACCCTGTATCCAACTCTGACCTTACCCTACCATGAGAAATGGATCTATTCTTGTATTCGTCATGTTTTTTTTAATTCGGATTTGTCACTGGTTTGCTGGTTGCCAAGCCAACCTTGTAGTCTTTTCATCCTGAGAATATCTAGCTAACAACAAATGCTATTTTTCAAATTCAAATTCTTTACATGCCTCTACTCATAACTCTCTGTTGACCACTAAGCAACTTCGGGCTTGACTTTGCTCAAAGGCGCTTCACTTTTGTTGCTGTATTAGACTATATCTTGCACACAAATTTTCCAACCTTTAGATCTCTGATCTCGGCACCTCTGTCAGCCCTTGTTTGGTTCATGCCTCCTACGCTCACTCTTGTTATTTTAATATTTTTCATCAAAGTGTTTTTTCCCTTCTCATAATTCTGCCTCTGCCTTTTGTGTACTGTTGGATCAAAGCTTTAAATCCTACTACGCCTCTACTATCTGAGGAACTGACCCTGGTCCCCAGGAGTGTTGAGGTCTTATTGGTTTAACTTCGCCTTCAGATGAACCATGGGAGATTGATAACCACAACTGTACTCTCTCAAGGGCTTTACATTCACAGGAGATTTACCCGTCCAGCTTTTTGTCCTTTTCGGTAATTTCTTTACTGAAAGTTTTTTGAAATAAAGAGAGTGGTGCTTTGGGTGAATAAGATGTCAAAACTTAAAGCAATTCTCTGCACTTAACTGGCTCAAGTGTCTACTGATGTAAGGTCTTATGTGACATTTCCAAGCAATCAATATTTTGCTTGTGTGTGACATTTGCAAGCAGTTCATAATTTGCCATGGCTGAAAATGTAATGGTTTTGACCAGAGCGTCCCAGAGAAGGTTGAACCGGTGATCCAGACTGTAGAAATCTCCAGATAACACGTGCTGATTACACACTGTGTGTGGATGTGTTTCTGCTCCCTTTTAGGATGGAGCCATGAAACAAATACTAGAATGCTCATGGGGCTGTGGAAAAGGAAATTAATCCATGACCTTGAGCTGGAAAGGTCTTCAGCTTGTGGTGTATCGCAGAGACCCTGACAATCTTGTTATAAATGAAACCCAGAGTTATTTACCAGTACACAGGATCTGATAAAGCAATCCTTGTTCTACACCGGCACAGGTCTTTATTAGAACCTAGATTGGATGTTAGAGGCAAATGGTGAGTTAAGAGTGGCTATGATTTGATGAAGTGGCCAGGGGTTGTCCTTGTTTTGGCCTCAGCTGTAGTTGCTTATGCTTTTGGGATGTCTGACCTTTCTGACATCAAGGAGGACTATAAATATGGTTTCATTATAGATACATAAATACAATATGGCCCTTTTTAAGAATTGAAGAATCTGAGTGTGTTTTGATAGTGTTTTTGTATTTTATTTTTGTGAGGAAATGCTGCCTTTCAAGACAATCTCAAACCACATTACAAAGAAGACTCCTGGAGTTTTCTGTCAGTCCGGGCACTCTTTCTGTGATTAATGACTCCATGATGTGTTTGTTTGTATGAGTGCACTCATGGACTAGCAGTGGTCAGGTCAGACTTTGCCATCCAAGGTTGAAACATGGTAGTTTAGCCAATTAGAAGACTGTGGGTGAGAGGATATACCGTATAGGAAGGTTAAGGAGAAGAAAAGAAGAGGACTGCAAGGGGCCAAGACCTCCTGAGAGAGGAGGTGAAGGATGCAGGAAATGAGGGGTAATAAGTCAGAACAATCAGGGCTGAAAGTGTCATGAGCAAACAGAAGATTCAGTTTTATTGACCCTTGCTTGGTCGTGGTTGCCCTTTGCTAACCATCAGGAGAATCTCTTTCCTTCTCTTGCACAAATGCTGTGCTGCTGTGACACATCCTCCCACACTCTCTCACGCGCACCCACAGCGAACGCTTTCATGCACTCACACACACACACACTAACCATCACCACAGTGTGGCATTTCAAAACCGTGTTCAATAAACCTGCACAGCCAAAAGGAACTTAATTGGAAAAAATGTTGATATTTCCATTTGTGGTTGATAAACTAGTGCAAAATCTCCTTTTACTCTGTTCCCCTCATGTACCTGTCACAAGTAGTGTCTGACACATGCTCTGCTGGTAATCAGAGAAAGAGATAGAGAGACTTCTTCTGGTACGTCCTTGTGCTTTACTGCTGTTGAAGTAGTGTGTGTTTATGTGTTGATGTGTGCTCCATAGTCACACCTAGAATGTAACGGAAGCAGGCTTTTCTTTTCAGTTTATTGATAAAGGGCTCAAGTGAAACAGAGTTAAACCATTCCAGACCAAAAGAGACATGCTGCAAGCTGTATATAAACATGGTCTTGGTCTGTATACTCTATTCAAAATGTTTTCGTCAATGCAACAGAGAAATTGCATCATTATGTCGCCTCGATTCAGGCAGCATCGTAAATCCCCCTCTTTCATAACTGGTACACTCAAATGGATATTTTGACCTCACGTGCCTGATGAAGACAATAAGTGGGAGGATATTTTGGTCTCCTTTAAGACCTTCTGCCAGCATCTTCCAGATTTAAAAGAGCACCAGCCTTATATCAAGGTCCTTCCAAATTGCTGCGCTCTTTCAATACACAACACCATCACGTAGAGCCAGGCCACCTACCCTGCAGAGAAATATCATCTTGGCTGCTTGTCTGTGAAATCATTCTTTAAGCCACTGCCAAGAGCATGCGACCCCACACAGGTTCAGTGATGATTGACCAGTAAATTTGAGCCAAGCCTCCTAACCAGCAGTCTATTGTGTAATACTTTTTGATCTTAACTTCTAAATGAAAATGGTATATATTGAGTCTTATTTGCATGGGTTTGACTTCAAACTTAACTTTAACTATAACACGGTGATGTGAAATGTAATTTTCTCTAAAGCCCTGTCAACCAGTTTCTTTCATTTTTACATCTATTAGATTATCTGGCTTTGACTTGTCTTCTATACGTTTCATGCATTTGCTGATAGTAATAGAAGCTGTTGTTGTATCTTTGGCTATGAACCGAGAAAATAAGCTCCAATGTCGAGACTGTTTTTCTCCATTAACCGTACATCAATAGCACTTCCAATGCATGCCAGAGCTAATAAGTGACCAGCTGGTGCTTAGAAACCAAGTGCCTGAAGCCTTGTCAGGAAGCCTGCACTCAGTCTAATCCTCTGCACAAAACAAATTTTAGGTGACAGCATGACATACGCTTTAAAAAGAGAGGACTATGGCACTGCACTTCTGTCCTAGCTATTAATTAGCTGGAGATTTGTCAGTATCAGACTGCAACACAGTTGAGAGTGTGAGCACCTGCACCTTTATTAGTTTTTTTTTTAAATTAAGTATAAGGAAACATGTAAAAAAATTAGCCTGCATTTCTGTTTTTAATCAATATATTATCTATAAGGAACTTAATTTCTGCTTGGCTGAAAGTAGATTCACTGAAACAGGCTTCCTGCAGATAAACCTGAGCCATCTGGTATTGTTCCTCAGATGGCTGAATGGTTCATGATAAATTTGTTTGTAAAAGCATATAAATGATGGTGAATGTTGATAGACTTGATAAGAAAAATATTGAATATAGTTCTGATATAAATTAGCAGTTCAACAAGCGTACAACTGCCCTGGCTCTAATGGAGTTATTTTTCACATGTTGGGTATTCCTGGTTTGAACATTTCAATTACATTTTCCCTTCATCATTATATTTGCTCCGGCAGCTGTTGGGGGAATGTTGAACATTGTTTTCTCTATAAAGTCTATTTATCAAAATAAAAGCTGGCCCACCACAGCTTTGTGGCCCTGAGCTGGTTTGGGCTCCACCTAGCCACCTGTCATATTGGGAATCGTATGGTCTGCTGCAAAACTAACATAGAAAGACATTAAGATTTACCTTTATTGATCCCCGCAAGGGGAAATTTCAGTTTTTACACTCTGTAGTCATGCAACACACACATAGGCTGAAGTATATATACACACATGCACACAAACAGGATCCTATGTACATGCACTAATGGAGAGATGTCAGAGTGAGGGAGCTGCCCACAGCGGGCGCTCCTGAGCTGATGGTGGGGAGGGGCTTTGGTGCCTTGCTCAAGGGCACCTCGGCAGTGCTCAGGAGGTGATCTGGCACCTCTCCAGCTACCAGGCCAACTTCCATATTTGGTCCGCACTGGGACTTGAACCGGCGACCCTCGGGTTCCCAACCCAAGTCCCTACAAGTCCTGAGCTACTGTCGACCCCACTCGCCTGATGTTTTAGAATAACCATGGCATGCACAACCATACGTCATTTAAATTGATCAAAAAATGTTTGCTAGGTACGGTAATTACTTGATGGCTGATTATCTATGAGCTGTTGCAAAATTAGAAACATAGGTCCTGCAAAGTGTGATACTAGGATGTAAAAAGACAAGTAAGCTGTCAATACTTAAACATGAAATAAAAAAGTAAATCTATCTGGTTATCTAATTGTTCCCTGAAAAGATAACATTTACTATAAGCATTATGTCAAGAAAATTGAATGAAATTACGTTGAATTTGGGCTGATTTTTTGTTAATTGATTAAAATTCCCCTTTATTCAAAAACAGAACACACATTTGCAAGAAACAACAGGTTGTTAATTGAACGTCCTTGAGCTGTTAAAGTAATGTGAAATTATAAATAATTATTTAACAAACGAAATGACAAAGTAAATGTTGACCGGCTTTGCTACATCAAAAAGCTCTAATAGAGCTCTCTCTGAGATTTATTTTAACTTGTTGAAAAATAATATTATAATGATTGGGTTTTTTTTTTTGCACTGGCTTTTATAGCTAAGCTGAATGTTGAAAGGAAATGGAAGAGACAATAAGGAAGCTACCCCGAACGACTGTGCTGCACCTCTAAATTAATATTTAGGATGGTGCATCTAGCTTTTTAGGGTTAGGGTTAAATCATAAATATATATTTTTTCAAATTTATGTTTCAGAACAAGGTTGAAGGTAGAAAAAGGTATAATATGCAACATTTTAATCAGTAACATACCAGATATCAAATATATCTACCAGATATCAAATATATCCTAACTAAAAATAGTGGTGAGAAATGCCTTTCTGTACAAAAAAACTCCCTCTGGGCTTGTTGTTCTCGCCTCTGTGTTCATACGGGGCAGGACAGCCCTTCCTTCAGCTTGTTTGGGTTTTGCCCAGAGGCTAAAACATGTTTCATTTATGGGAACCCCTCTCTGTCCAACTGTAAGCCCTGCCACCACACGGGGCAGGAGAGACAGCCCCGCCCCTTCAGGGACCCTGTATGTAAAGGCATAAAGTGTAATGCTGGAGTTTCTTTGCTAGATTCAGAACACTGAGGAGGGGTAGGGGAAAATGTTCTGGAAGGTGCATGTTATTCCTATAAAATATTAATTGATTTCCATTTTAAATTGAGCAAGGAGCCAAGCTGCCATTGCCTTTCATAGCTCCCATAGTTTGTAGTAACGTGGGAGAGTTTTCTTCAGACAGGGAAAATGTCATCATGGCATCTTGTACTAGCAATCATAAAAGTTAAGTAAGTTGTCGACTCAGTACTCCTCAGTCATATTTTTTTTATTTAGAATTAAATCTAATTTCTAGCACATCACTGTCGGCTGGAAAGTCTGTTTAAAGTTTGTGGCAACCTTAAGCTGCAAACAATTTAATAGATGTTATTTAATCTCAGATGGAAGGTCAAATGTTTTAAATAGGGGTTCACTTGTAAGACCTATCTAATCCCTTTAAACTTATAGCAGTAGGCTAAAAACCTTCCTGACTAAACTTTTCTGACCTCTGAAAGGATCCTAGAAAGTGCTGCTGGAAGTATTTTGACTTTCCTCCAAAAAATTACCAGCTTCAGAATCCCACACTAATAACAGTTTCTTCTTATCTGTCCTCATGAATTTTAATACAGACACACAGATAATATTTCTGTTGATACTGCAAAGCCAAAGAAAATAAATTGCCAAGATTCACATTGTATGCATGTGGAAGAACACTTATTGTTTTCTATGAATATATCAGCACGCCCAGGGGTGGATAAAGCAAAATTAAATTGTTCCTATAAAAAGGGATAAGTGAAAATGATGAATCTGAAAATGCATCTTTTTGCCAAGACTCACAATAAAATCTAAATCTGCTTTCTAAGTTTGATTTCATCTTCTGATTTCGGTATGATAAATTGTTTCATGCTGTGATCATAGAATTTTTTTCATGACTGGAGTTGTGCAGCATTCTGCCATTGTGGTTTCCACTTTGGAGTGAGGAGGATATTCTTGAGATAGATTGTGAGACAACTGATTTAGTCAGGGATGCATTTAGCTGATGAATTGTATCTGAAATAATTTTCCATAACCTGTAATTTTGCATATTTATGTCCCTTAAAAATGGATTACTTTAACCATTTAAAAACTCCTTTCAATCAACATTGCTAAAAATAGAGAAACTCTAGAATGTCTTTTGCTGTTTCAATGAAGGCACTGTAAAATCCACCACACAGACTTCACCAAAATGTCCTTCAGTGTCACTGCCAACAAGTACAAGTTTTCCCATAGTCTCACATGGCATAACACACCTTTCTTTGTTGCTATGTATGCTGATGGGAGGATGCCCATTTGTCTTGTTTAATTTCCCCAGAAGAGCAGATGCTCTCAATGTCTCCCTTTTTGAGCGTCATTGATTTGAGGTCACCTTGTCCTTGAAGATAAAAACAAGATGCACTTAGCCGCCAAGCTGCAGGAGTGTGTTGGGAGATGCTTTGCTGCTTTCTGTATTACGAAACCAGCTCAGGGACCAGCGAGAGGATCTTTACAAACACAAATATATATGACAAGGGAAATTACTGCCTCTGAACAACTGCCAGACCACACACATACACGCGGAAGCACACTTGTTTTGTGCTTTTTGCAAACATGGAGAGACATAAAACCACCTTCTGGCCCTATCATCTGTTCCCAGTTGGCTTTTTCCCTGTTCATATATAACTGAGAAAATAAAGTCGTTTTGTGACTTTGTTTCGACTTGTGGCAATTCCTCAAATTTCTGACGCTCAATTACTGACCCCTGTGAGAAAGCGACATAAAATTGCACAGGAATCCACTGACCCCCATCTAGGAGGGGGCTCAACTCATTTTCGATATTTTCACCCCCTTTGGAGCAATGGTGTTCCCTGGAAAGGCCCATATGCCACAATATGGGTGCAATGATAGGACTTACATTGAGTGTGTGTGTCGTGTGCCACCTCCACTGCTCAGAACACCATTTAGATTACTTTCACCTCATCAGCCCACACACACTTGGCTGGGGCCATTGGGACTTACTCTCCAAAGGATAGCTGTTTCATTGCACCACAAGCATACAGTATGTTTCTTAGTGTGTCTGTGTTTAGTCTGTAGGTGGAGAGATAAGGGGTAAGAAAAAAGGAGAGGAAAAAAGCACTCTGAGGGTGAGGAGGGGAGAAGGCAGAGACTCTGAGAAATCCAGGGAACTCCATGAACCCAGAAAATTGTCTGTGGAAATCGAGACTGTTTGTCTTTCACTGCCAACATTTTCTCTTGCAGAGATTAAAGACACTGTTTAAAGATGTGATGATTCCCCTTTAGAGACTAAAATATATTGTACATAATTAGATGCTGCTACAATGCTCTAAAGAAAATGTTCAAGTTGTTGAGAAGCATAGCCATTAAATCATTATTTTCCTTAACACATTACAGCAAATGTATGACGAATGAATCAAGCTTTTTTTTTCTTCTAAATAAAAAAAACAGTAATTTAATCTCACAATAAGTAAACAAACTGTGCTTTTATTCCCAATCTTAATTTCTCAATCAATTTTAACATGATGAAACACAATCTTACAGCGTCCATTTATCACAAGTTTTCCCTCAAACGTACACGTCTATCATCCTTCACCTTTTCTATTTTAAATATATATTCCACTATTTGGAGCCTATTCCTTACCATAGAAACTTTTAGTAAAAACTCCAGGCCTTCACTCCATATTCTCTGTAACATCTGAATGTTTGCATATTTATTTATTCTCAATAAATATCAGACGGCTCAGTTATCGATGTGTCTTTGTTGTTGGAATACCTCTGATGACCTTAGATGCAAAATCAAGAACAGGGCAAACACTGGCATGAAAAAGTTTTGTTGTGAAAAATCCATTACATTGACATCATTTTGCCAATAATTCTTCAAGTGCCCTTCTTGGAGACTCAAGGAGTGGCTTTATCTCACTTGGGAGTTTTATAATGTCACCTAAATACTTTAACAACCTTCTTATCACCAATACAAAACATGTTTTTACCAGATAAAGACTGTCAGAACACTTACTATCGGTGTATTTCAGTTATAATCTAAAAATAATTGCCTGCAATTTTCATCCCTAGGTAGGACCAGATGTGAAAAGACTGACAACATGAATTGGCAATAGTTTTTTTTAAATCATCAATTTCCTATACATTCATCAATTCTACAGTCATTTACAATTTGTCTTATATTTCAATAAATCTGTATGGTATTGTGACAGATTCTACCTTGATTTGTCAAAAAGACCTGATATTTTTCAAATAGGACATCAGTAATAAGATACTTAGCCTTACCTCAGCATTTACACTTCACCTGATTAGGATCACTTAGTTTATCCCGGAGAATGTTGGAAACAAACCATAATAAAAAATTAAGGGTGACTAAAGGAATCATTTCTAGATTTAATAACCATCCTAGATTCTAGTATAAGTGTATAAATGCTAAAATCTGCCATTCATGGTCATTCAATGTTAGTCTCCCAATACTCTTTCTACTTCTGTCGAGAAACACAAAGCCCACACAAACAAGGAGCTGCTCTGTTTGAGACTTGCAGGGCTACAATTTCACATCCACACAAAATGCTAACTTCAGTCTGAGCACCATTCCACCAAGGTCATGGGCAAAGCAATCCAAGGCTGTCAATCATTTCACATCCATTGAATAAAGGCAATATTTTCTGTGGTTGGCTCATACTGCTCTCACCTCTAAATGACACGGAGTCCCTTGGTGACTGTCTACAGGACCAGCAGAGGAGATCCCTGACAATCAGATAAATTAGACATTTGAGAGTTTTCATGCTTCATGCTTTCCCACCTCTGCTCATTGCATGTAGATTTCAGCAGCAGGTTGGAGATTGAGATGCATAGTCAAGTCAAGTCAAGTCATATTTATTTATAAAGCACATTTAAAAACAGCTACAGCTGGCCAAAGTGCTGTACAATGCATTAAAAAAGAAAGAAAAACAACTTCAGATCACAACGTCCACAAGAGAGAAATATATATATGTATACATATATACATATATAAAGAAAGAATATAAAAAAACAAAAAAAACAACACAATCTTAAAATCGATTCTGAATCGTATTGGAAACCAATGAAGGGACGCTAGGACAGGACTGATATGCTCCCTCTTCTTGGTTCCAGTCAGCAGCCTTGCTGCAGCATTTTGTACCAGCTGCAGACGGGACAGGGACAACTGGCTTATCCCGGTATATAAAGAATTGCAGTAGTCAAGCCAGGATGAAATGAGCGCATGGGTTGCTGTCTGTAAGTCACTGAATGAGAGGATGGGTTTTAGCTTGGAAATTGTATGGAGCTGAAAGAAACTGGATTTGACAACTGTATTTACCTGCTGATCAAATGTAAAGCCTGAGTCGAAGATAAAGCCAAGGTTCCTGGCGTGGGGCCTAATGTGGCTGTATAATTGTAGGAAGTTATGGGCCATCCAGTGTTTTATGTCTTCAAGGCATTGTGTAAGAAAGGTGAGTTCTGCAAGATTGTTTGGTTTGACCGGTAGATAAAGTGTGTCATCTGTGTAGAAGTGATATGAGAGGTTGTGCTTCTGGATAATTTGACCCAATGGGAGCATGTATAGTGAAAATAGTAGAGGGCCTAGGATGGATACCTGTGGTATCCCAGAGCTCAGACCAGATTGGGAGGATGTGGCGTTGGTTAAGTTTACAGAGAAGGTTCTGTTGTTCAGGTATCGACAGTGTCGAATGCTGCAGTACGTTCCAGTAAGATCAGGAAAGCACAGTTTCCAGAGTCCATTGTTAGCAGAAGGTCGTTGTGGATTTTGAGAAGTGCAGATTCTGTGCTATGTGCTGCTCTGAAACCTGATTGAAATTTGTCTAAAATACTATTATGATGAAGGTAGGGTAGCAATTTCTCCAGAATAACCCTTTCGAGCACCTTAGAAAGGAAGGGTAGTTTTGAGATGGGTCTGTAGTTGGAAAGTGGTATGGGGTCCAGGTTGATTTTTTTTTTAACAAGGGCTGCACTATAGCATGTTTAAATGAGGGAGGAACAGCACCAGTTGACAGAGAGCTGTTTATAATGGAGAGGATAAAAGGTACTATGTCACTGGGGCAGGTGGCAGATTTCATTTTAAAAAACGTTTCTTTGAGTGAGGTTAAGGTGATAGGCTCAAAACAGTTTAACTGGGCAGAGCAGTTGAAGGGTGGGGAGGCTGAGATGTGCCTGGTAGGGGCTGAGATATTTTTTCTAATAGGTCAAAAGAGAGTTTGAAAGGCTGTCTATAAGTCAGTCAATTTTGGAGGGACATGGACTTCCTGTTTATGTTTAATTGAAACAACCCAAGAAGCAGTTGATTGACATAAATTAGCAAGAGTCCTATATTGACATTTTCTCCTTTACTATGTACTTAGATGTCTGTAGTTTCTTATTTATCTAGGTCAGTGGTTCTCAAACTTTTTAGACTGCGTACCACCTCAGAAAATATTTGGCTCTCCAAGTATCACCATTATGATAGCCATTAAAATACACCGTAGACCTATTTCTACACACATTTTAAGCAGGAGGCAAATATGTTCATAAAAAGAATATTATTTATTATAGGACTACTAAGGGCTAGCGCTAGAACTGGCACTTAAACTCCACACAACACTGACATTTGCCCAAATCAAAAAAAGTGCAGCACAATAAAAATGACAACTTTATACCAACAACCTATTTGAGAATATTTAGTCTCCAGTGTTTCCCACGCAAAGAAGATACCTGGGCCCAAGTATATTTCAGGGCACACATTGCTTTGAAGATGCATTCACCGTACATCCGGTATATTCAGTGCATATAGAACATAAAACCATGCACCTGCTTTTATGGCAAGCACTAAGCCATGGCAAAACAATTGTTACAAGGTTTATTTATGTTGAAAATGAAGGCCAGACATCTGATAAAATGACATATTGAATCATTTCACATCTCATGCAAGGCGACCAAAAAAGGCGGATAGAAAATGTCCAATCTTGTACAGTAGTAGATGTGCACGTTATCTCACATTTACTATGTCCTTCGGTATTGGTGCTTCTTGAAATTCAATTACATCATTGGCTTTACATTTCTCTGCATTGAAGCCCACAATCTGTCTGTGAAAATTCCTGTACACTGCTTCTGTGTACTCCCACTTGACAACAATCGGAACAGATGACAGCAGAGATCTCTTTTGCTGAACTGTCATTATACTGCTGTGAGTTGTACTATACTGTGAGTTGATCAAATAAATTAGTCCAGTTTCAGTCAGAAAAGCTCATGTCCTATCCCTCCATTTTTCCCTCCCACCTTAAATGCATCCTTTCATTTGCCAACCCACGTGAATCTACAGCCACAGCCAACTTCATTAGACTACAACCATCAAGATAAGACTCAGTTACTGCAAGGCTCTGCATTGCTATCCAAGATCAATATTTAACTAAAAACTTGACAAGTCTAATAGTCTGTTGTGTTTGCTACTGACACAATAAAGATGAGTATACTTAACAAACCAGGTTTCCAAGGCAAACCAAGACATGCTGTCAGGTTTTACTATTAGAGAAAATGATTCACTTTCATGCGTTTCCACTGTGTTCAGCTTTGGATGCAGATTTGAAAGTATTAACCCTATGAAAGGCTGCATCTTTTGAGTCTAAAGAAAATCCAAAATGCCCCTGTACTATTCATGCAGGATGAAAAAACTTGAATCTTAAATGAGGTATCCAAGTTTCCATCATTAAAGTAGGGAATTGTTGATTTTAGATGCAAAATCTAATGTAGCACAAGAAAATCAAAAATCTAAAGTACTGAAAGTTCTTAAATAAATCCCAAAACAATGACATAAAAAGCCTGTTTACTCAGATATTATTGATTCAAGGATTCAAGAAATCTAACATTATGGGTTTTACAAAATCACTTAACATATTTAAATCCCGCTAGATTCAAATATTAGAGGCAATTTAGTTAAAAAAAGTAGAAAACAACACTTTATGACAGAGCGCTGTGTGTCTGCTCAGTTAGGAGAGCTTCAGATAATAGTAGTAATGTTAAATATTGTTGTCACACACACACACGCGCACTTCCTCCTCTCTTGCTGTCTCTATAGCCGTATCTTCTCTGTACCTCTGCTTCTGTGAACACAAATAACATATCAGATATATTCAAATTGGGCTGTGCTTGGGGAAGCATGAAAGATATATGGCCATTAAGTTTGGCCCGTTCTTGCTGCATTGAACTTGCTCTGCCTGGACGTCCACATCATCGGATCAGCTCAGTTGAGGGGTGGATATATTATTAAAAATTATGGTATGCATCAGGGAAGAGATACTACTAAACACGCAGGTTGAGATTATAGGGGTCTAAAAAGATTTGTAAAATATTATGTAAATGCAAGTTTGCATTTTCTGGTTATGTAATGTTTTTACAAGGCTTAAATTATCTCTTAATGTAACGGGCTTTGTTGGCAAGAAAAAAACTGCTTTACTTAACTTTAAATACAGTAGTCACCCTGAGCCAGGAGAATCTCAAAGTCATATTTGCTGAAAATAATCCCCAGCAAATGTACTATTTCATCTTGCATGTGTGACATTGATTTGAAAAAGGACACTTTCAGTTTATAGATAAATAATAAGAACCAAACTTAATGAAATTATTCATTTCCAGCCTGTTATGGATGAACAGCTTCACCTATGGGCTTTGTTTCATGCCATGTCAAGGGTTTTGTCTATATTACTATAAAAGGAAAAAAAACATTGCATCAGCCTTAGCCTAACCCTAACCCCCAACCCTACGCTAATGACCATAGCCCTAACCCTTTAAATCAGGGTTTAAGAGCTTAAACAAAAACAGCATCACAGCTACAATGTAAAGAAGTAATGACCATTTTTATTTTATTTTCTCTAGACGAAATAATAAACCTGTTGTTGACATTTAAGTATGCCAAGGGTCTACTTAACAACATTTGCACTGAAAAGTGGTGAAAAAAAATGGTATTAGTTGCTTGCCATTTCGGTGGATTCAGGCCTACAGATTATCTCCACCCACCACATTATATAGGCTGATCCCAATGCTATTATAATTTAGATTGAGGCAGAAGGAAACAAATTAAAAACAATTGTTCAGCAGCGGTCTTTCTCTGTGTATCGTTTCACAAGGTACTGGTGGTAGGTTTGCAAAGATCATTTTATAAAATTTACCAAACCTTCAAGCACACAATGATGGCAAATTCTGCTGAAATAAAAAGTAGAGAAGAAGATTGTTGTAAAGCATGTGGGCCTTAGTAATCTCTTATGGGGTTCAGTGAGTCTCGATGAAAGCAAGTGAACTGCTTTGGCTCCTTGACCAGGAGTCCTCCTAAGTCCTCCCCACACATAATGGTGATTATAGGGTCCTTTAGGGAGCACAAGGTGAAAGCAACAACACTCATGTCTCATCAGAAAATGGGAGGGAGGCATCCATGAAACAGGACCCTGCGATTATTTAGGTTCCCAAGCTGTTAGTGAGATGGCTTTTTAATCGTGGCTAATGGAGTTCCCACTAACATCATCCCCCAGTGGGAGTTTGGAAAGTGAGTTTGGTGTACTCCTTCCCCGTATTCTCTCAATTTTTATTTAATCACTTTGTGGCATCTTTGTGGCATCTACATTTTTTTCCTCCCCTGTTTAAAAAAAACCTCTTCTCTCTTTGACAGCAATTATGTCCATGAGAGAAGTGACTGTGGGACTTTTTTTTTTTATCATAGCATGAGCTCTTGCCTTTTAAAAAGCAAACATAAACACATTAATGCACTCAGCAGCAGTCAGATTCACCCCAGGGCACTTTCTAACCTGCTGAAGTGACTATTTAGAGTGAAAAACAACGAGTCAGGATGTGGCAGGTGAGCTCAACATTTCAAGTCTGCAAATACCAAGGACATGACTTCACATGTGTCTGTCTTCTACTTTTTATTCAATAAAAGACAGACAGGGGAGATTTTTTCACCATAATCTGTTTTTCCCCTACACCTGCCACTTCATTCTCTCACATCTCCCTGAGTCTGCCGTCCTGGAGGGCCTCCTGCTGTGGCAGTGTCTTTCCTGCCCTCCCATCAGCCCTTCCCTCTTTTTCTCTCTTTCTGTGTCGCATCCTGTCTCTCCACCTTCGCTGGTGCTGACTCTAGGTAAAAGCTGATATGAGATTTGAAAGGCCCATGTGTTGAAAAAGTACGCCGCATTGTGAGCAGCCCCCGACACGCAAACCTTCCCTGCTGTGCTCCAACTTGAGCTGTCAGGCAGAGCATGCATGGTTAAAACCAGGGTAGAAGCAGGAAACTAACGCTGTCAGGAAACCTATAAAAGCATTAAATTCAAAGAAGTAAGGGAGGAAAAAGTAAGAAAAAGTAAGCAAGCCCCCCTGACATGGCTTGTAAAACCCCCTGACATTGGCTTCATAATATCAACAAAATGTGATGAGTTATGAGCATCTGATAAAGGAGGTAGAGGAATCTTTAGAAATTAGGAGTTCTATGCCAATCTCTATGATAGAACACATTGGTATTATTAAGATGTCGATCGTGCCAAAACTTTTATAATTCTTAAAATCAAGTTCACTCCCTCTACCAGCTTCCCTTTTCCTCCACACTTAGGAAAAGCCTCACCTTCTTCAAATGGAACAATAAACAACCTAGATTGCCTTTACTCTACCTACCATAGCTCGGAGAGCTGGCACTGCCTAACATGAAACTAAATATTGGCCAAATGAGCCTGAGGGCAAACTTTAGTGTGACTTTCCTACAAATACTCTCCAGCTAACCTCCAAAGGGCAAACACATATGGAGTGCTCTGTCACTGACTCAGCAAATCCAATCATTTTCTTTTCATATGCCTCATTGGTGCATCATCCCATGGCGCCATGAGCTCTGCTGCGCCAGTCCACAACACAAACGTTGGCTTCAAGCTAGTGCTCGTCAGTTCCCTAGGATTTTTTTGCACTCTCTGAAATCCACCATCATGCCTTCATTCCCCATTTTTTTTTCATACTCTACAATCTGGCTGAGCTATAACAACTCTAAGGTGTAGAGTGTAAGGTGACATGTGAAGTAAGAAATGTGGTCAGCCAGGTTGAAAAAGCATCCAGCATGACGACAAAATTATAATTTAATACAGTCAAGTATTTTTTTTGGCAGTTATTGCATATTGATGGAGTAAAACCAATTTTGAGGACTGCTGTAGGCTCAATTAGATATTGCAAAGTTTTTATTTTTTTTGCATTCTTTTTGTATAGTTGCTGTTACAGTTTACAGTATAGTACAAAGTGATGAATGAACTAGAATCAAGGCTCAGCAAAATTGTTGTTAATTTCCATTTTTGAATCCCTATTGTAATATCCCCTTTAACCTTGTGGATGGGATTACATGTGGTGGGCAATAGGTCCTTTTTTATTTACTTTAAACTTTATTTGGAGAGGTAATGTCATCAAGAACTGAGGTCGCAATCTCAAGAGAGACTTGGGCAAGACAACATCAAGTTGCCCAAAGTGATTAGCTACCATATGAGGTCCCAGAAGATTATCTGAACACATAATACATGTTGTAGGTTACACTGAGCTTCTCTCCTGGAGCCGAGCCTATAGGGGGTAGGTACCCAGGAGATAGCCTTTCTGGTAGGCCCATTTTTATTGAGCTTACATTGGTCTGGAATGATGTAATGGAGCCATGTCTGTTTGTTACATTGGTGCCAGACAGAGTCCATTACTATTGTGTTATGATCACACAAAGTCTTTTTGTTGGAAGGTTCTGGAATAGATGTTGACTCAGCTTTTTCACTACTCACTTTGGTTTGTTGGGTTATATTTTATTCCATATCATGCTTTTCAAAGGCAACCATGGAGCTTGGCTACATCACAGGAGATTCAATGTTTAGAAGACTGAAGGGTAGAATTAGGCAGTTTGGCGGGAATATTGATTTGTTGTGACTTTTTGTTGGTCAGAACATCTTAAGTTATATTATGTAGTGGCTTGAAACACATTTTTTGAATTTGCTGCAGATTCTTTTGATCTGACCAGTGGTCTGCTGTAAATCAAATACTGAACAAAGGACTTTCAGCCACAGCTCATTTGTATGCTGTGATTTTGCTACTACTGGGTTATGTATCCCACATGTGTCCCAAGAAAGCTCTTTTCTATCCAACTGTAAACTCAGTGTTCGAATCAACGGGGGTTCTAAATTGCAGCAGAGGGAAAATCCCATTAAGGAGCCAGAACAACTTACTCCTATTCCTTTTTTTTCTTCAAGTGGTCATTAATGGAGGCCATTCTACCCCTAATTACCCCCAACAGTACTTTTGATATTTCATAGCATTATTCAAGGTATTGGAGGTTATCTATTTTAATAATGTGATCAAATGTCCCCTGGGAGCCATATTGAATATCTTCAAGGGATCTATTTGATATGTGCTCAGAGGCCATATCTGTTACATCATCTCGGCTGCTGTAGCGAGATATTAGAAATCCATACACTCAAAATATGATATATGGCTAAGCCATGGTGGAATTTACTGGGGCTGTGGTGTGCTATGCTTTTCTTTTCTGGTGGAGGAGCAAGGAAAGAAAAAAATCACAGGCTGAGAATTAAACAATAATTTGCACATGTAAGTCTCAGACCCCTAAGGCAGCTTTAGAAAGAGGTTTTTACTCTTGATAAGGACAGATAGCATGTATTGGGCCACATGTGGCAGTTAAGTGGCCCAGTTGGCTGTGATGGCTGATGGTAATTTGCCCATTTCTTCACCACACTTTCACAATTTGACAGAATTTCTCGCCTGTTTTACCCCTGTCATAAATGTAAATTACCCAGATAAGAGCACATAGATGAGGGCCTTGTATGGTTTGAAAAGGATATGTTAAGTGGATGATGTACTGTATGTGTAACTTTGAAAACCCATACCTCAACCTATACCCATAATGCCATTGGCTTTTTCGTTCTTATTTCTAACATTCTTTATTACTGTGTTTTCCATAAGCAAGTGGATGTTATATTTCATGAATAAAGTTTGGAACTTCATTATCAACCTGGCTGTGAGACAGAAAGTAGATATTTGTAAGGAATGAGAGAAGTAAGAAAAAAATGGTGAAAAAAAAGAAAACAATAGATTATTTTTCCCTTTAATTTTAGGAGAGGAGTTTTTTTTATTTTTGCTTGAAACCTTATTCATACTGTATATCTTATTCAATTAAATGGATAAGTATCTTCATGGGCTTTTGATATACTTTCAACTACTCCTGTATCTGAACAAACATGTTAGATGAACTTCATGTTGGAGCTAAATAATTAATTAGCTAATGAGAGCTGATGCTTAACATTGAGATTCATCTAGATTATTTTATAGGTATGATTAGTTGCTTGGGATAATAAAATGTCAAAAATGTCGATCAATAATTCCCAAAAGGCCAAGATGACCTCTTTAATGTTGTGTTTATGTTTTGCCCATAACCAAAAAAGAAAATAAATTTACCCCAACAGTGGAGTAAAATAACTTTTAAATATTCAAATTTATAATGCAAAAGTTGGAATCACAGATCTTTTACCTTCTGTCTTTACAAGACTGTACAGTGAAATAAAAATACCCACTAAAACTTAGAAACCAATGAAATAATTATCAGAGTAGTTGGTGATTATTGTATTAGAAAAGTAACATGCACAATATGCAATACTCATATTCAAAAGCATGTTAAAGATAAAAGACAAGCTTCTTGGTGTTCCCTTTCCTTTGTCCCAGAGCCAACTCATGCTGCTATTATCCTCTACCAAACCTCAGAACCCCCTCAGTACTCGGCTCTCTCGAATAACACAAAGGTTCCTGTTTGAACGCTTTTGGCAACTATTGTGTGCGATCTCAACACAAGATCGCACACACTGATCCAACTGCAACACGTGGAATGCTTTGACTGCAAGTAGATGTTGGGGAAGAGTGCTTTAGATGGCAGCTAGTGAGATAATGATTATATAAGTATGCAAGATCTGCCTGTTCTTGGCAGTGCACACAGGCAGTCTTATTAGCGTATAAGTTAAATTTGGGATCAAATGGGTTAAAAATATGCTGCTAGAATTGCACATGTTAGAATATGACGCCACGCTGGAATATTGTGGAAATTATACAAATTTCATCTGTGTATGTCAACAAATGGAGAAAAAAAAAACAGGATAACATGTACTCCGAAAATGCTTGGACACTTTGAGGTAGACTTGTGTTTGTTATCTGTTTGAGTTGTGAAGTAGCTGTTTGCAAGTCTGACATTTTTCTGAGGGGTGCTCTACAGTACAAATGCACGTGCTATGTGCACACGCTTACACACCGTCAACACATCAAGTTACTGTCAATTCCAGTGACAATCTTAGTGACTGTAATCAAATCATATGTCTCGTCATCTTTAATATTTTCATGAAATTAGCAATGCAAAAATGACCAGAAAGTTGCATTAGTATTATGTAAGTGTTTCAAACGAGATCAGCATCCCACCATTTATCTGCAAAGGCACCAAGACTGTGCACTCAAAATAAAAATAAATGTTTAGGTCTTTGGGAGTTTACAAAAACACTGTATATAAAGGCATACCGTTACAGTCTGGGCACTTTCAACGAACACAACTTGTCCTGTTTTAACTGTTTTTTATAGCTCTCGTTCATTTTAACAAATACCTCCTGAACTATTCATCACTTGCACAGACCATCAGTTATTAGGCCTTGTTCAGTTCTATTTTCTTTCTTCTTTTAAACAGGATGTCTTTATCAGTTTGTTACACAGTCGATGTACAGAATTTTCAAGACAAGATAACATGTTTATTTTCATTGTACAGTTACTACTTAGTTTTTCATAAAGTGTATCTACCAAAAACATCAAAAGGGACTTACTTATGGACTTACTAACTTTAATTGAAGATGCCTAAAGTGGCCTTGCACTCCGATGTGTGTCATTTTCCACATAAATCTCAATAATCTTTGCTTGTGTTTCTCCTCGTTGACTGTGCTGCAGCACCCTCAGCACCCGCCATCTTGACATTTCAAACATTTAAAATACATCCTAATCGGTGTCCACCCAACACCATCTATGTGTGTAAGTATGCAGATTAAGCAAAGTGAGTAACATAGTGTGTAACTGGATAACTTCATTGTTTTACTGCCTGTCCCAAGACAGACATTTGTGGAGGCTGTCCAGTAACTGCTGCATATGCCTTTCTCAGCTGTTTTCCCTGCTTTGCCAGGTGTGCGGGCAGCAGGCACTTCTGCAAGGACGCCCAACTGTGTGGAAACTCTGCACTCAAGGCAAAGCTGAGGGACAGTGTTGGCATAAATCTTCTAGTAATTGTGCTGTAAACAGAGATGGAACTATAAAGCTTTGCTTTGATGTGTGCTGCAACAGAGTGGGAGGCCCAATTTCTATTAAATCACTTCCTATTTGGCCATTCGCGTCTCTATATACACTCCTCCTTTCACGACATGTGGAAGTGATTGAAAGCTGGGAATTTTTGTTGCCAATGACTGATTGGTCCAGAGGGCCATCTATTAGCCCAACTAACCATCTGGTGGATAAGGGACTGTTAGTATGTGGATAGTGACCCATTATTTAAGGAACTTTCATTGTGTGATAACCGACTGAAAATCAAAAGACAGGGATAATAAATAAATGGGGTCTTGGTCGTTGTTAATGTGAATTATCAAAATAGCAACCTTTCTTTTATTATCCAAATCCCATTGTGGGTGTAAAGCTTTAAAGAGCAAATAAAAGCATGTAAAAGGTGTACCTATAAAGTTCACTGAAATACATTAAAAAACATATCAGTGGTGGTGCTTGCATTGCTCTCTTTGGCCTGCTGAGACACAATCAATTACAGCGGGCAAATAAATAATTGCCAATGGATAAGAAGTTGAAGGTTCATCACAGAACGATACTTGGATTGCTTCCTCATGCAGGTCAAAGTGGTGTGTTTTATCTTGGCAGTTAAGTGTTTATAGAATTGCATGTATTGAGAATGCTCAGCAGTAATCTAATATTCACCTTAACACCAGACAGAACTACCTTATGAGAAACCAATCATCTCTTCATTCTGTGTGCTCTGTAGTTGTTAGGCATGTGTGCATGTTGTTAGAGCTTTTCCCACACTGACCTGTTGTCATATCTCTCCTTGCACTGAGGGCGATAAAGGCATAAAATGAGTTCAGCCGCTGACTGATACATCCCCAGACCGATACATCCCCAGCGTTGAGATCACCACTTGTGTGTCTGTATTTGTTTGGGGTTATGAAACACTGCAGGCTCTTTCTCTGATTATCTCTCCAAGATTGTGTCTCTTTATTTTGCTGTCATGCCTTCTGATGTGGCCAAAGTGGTTTCCTGGCCCTAACAGGAAATAATGCAAGAACCCTGAATTCTGTGTTGTTGTGTTGTTCAGATTATCTGACACATCTGTGACAAATGGTAACTTTCCTCTTCGAGATAATGCTTTAGCTTGATCTTGTCAAGGCCGAGGCTTTGGCTGGTGTGTAGTGTTGTGGACACACATGTGTTCAGTGTGTATCTCTGGCACACAATGTGATGCTTGCACAGTCCATTGAATTCCTCAGTCCTTCATGCTACCTAAGAACAGTTGCTGCTGTATTCAGACTGAATCCATTGGAAAATAATATAGAGAGCAAATAGTATATTTTCACTAGAAACACTATTTTAATTTATTCAAACTCTGTCAATCTTACTTTGCATTGTCACATTTGGACCATAATTATTGGTTGTCCCCATTCATTGATTGTATGCAAGAAAGGTCAACTTGCTTTCTGCCAAATGTGACCTTACTTGTTTCGTCTTAATGTTGGAAATTTAACATGACAAATACCTCAATTTGAAAACATTTTGAGATGTGTCCATTGCAATTCCGTTTGAAACAAAACTGTGAGTCAGGAAAATGGAAGTTGAGCGACTCTACCACTGAGGCACAGCCGTCAAAGAATCGCCACATTGAACGCCTTCATTTATTTATCAAATGTATCAGTAATGGATAAATCAAAGGCAGTCGTATGTAGAGTAAAGTAGTTGTTGACATTTCAAAGACAAGGACCTTCAGAATGAAGCCTAAGTGATTTGTTGCAATGATATAGCAAATAGGCTTCATGTAAACAAAATTCCTAATGTGGGAGATATGGACAGTGGAGCATATTTATTATCCAGGTATCATAAAGCATCATAAAAGCACCAGCAAAGCGTCAATCAATTACTGCTCATTTCCTGGGATAGGGTCTCTCATGTGTGTTATCATATGTCAACCTCTGTTGATATAACCTACAAGAAAATAAATAAGCCTATATTCACTTCTTTAGTGTGCACTTGCATCACATATCTCTTTAAAGCTGGTGAAGTGACAAGTAAAGATCTGTGAAATTTCATTGAACCTTTTCAGAACACAGTTGAACGTTGATATCAATCATTTTACTGAATATATTTCAAACAACTTATAGAGCGATGTAGAATATGCTGAATTGTATTTGAACATACATGTTTGTTCCATTTTATTAAAACAACCAAATTCAGTTTTTACATGTTTGCAATTTCAGCCTGAGGCATTGACTCCATCTATACTGTAGGTGTATGAGAGTCAAATCTTCGTACACTCCATGCGTAAGATGATTCTGTGCCTTTCTTCCCTCTTTTCGAGTCACTGGAGGGAAGCTAATGGGCTCCATGTAAATTAGAGTTGGCATTTGGTTCTTCTCAATGGACCTGAAAGGTGAGGTGAGGGGGTCAAGAGGAGGCAGCGCCATTAGCATGACTTATATGAAGGTTGCATCCATGTTCATGTTCCTTTCATTTTTTGGCCTTGAGGGTTGGAGGAGAAATTACAGAGAACAAAAGGGTCAAGAGGAGTCTCTGAAGAAAATAAATGGGTAGTAAGACGAGGTGAAAATGGAGAAAGAATGAGAAAGCTGGAGGGGAAGTAACCAAAGGAGAAGGGGCACACACAAGATGGAGCAAAGAGAAAGAAGGGAGGCGTTGCTCTGTCCTTGCTATTAGTCACGTCGTCACAGCTCCCTGGCTTTATGGAGAGTTTCCTGTCATGGTGCTGCTTTTTAATTGACATTAAAATGCACTGACCAATTCTGTCAGCCCTCCCTCTCCCGAGCTTTATGCCATCGCCCCTCCCTCCGCCATGTCTTTTTAACCCTCCAGACTTGATTGACGTGGGCTGTCATTTACGTACAGTGAGGCGTGATAGAAATGAAACACTTACCTCACATCTCAGCAGCTGTTGTGACAGCCAGCAGTTTCTTTCCCTCAGAATGATTTTGTGTGTAAAACAACATTCTGTATTTTGCCTTTCTGTACACAAGCGTGTGTGTCAAAGTCAGATTTTATGGCCTTGTCATTTGCAGAAAAAATTAATTCATATAAAGAACTTCTCTGCTCTCCAGCAGCTTTGCTGGTGTAATGTACAGCCAGCTCCCAGAGCTTTCAGATGAAACAAAGGGGAGGAGATGGAGACCAATGCCTTTAAGGTCAATGGAATGCAGATCAATGGAGCAAGAAATGTGTGCAATTAAGCCATATAGATAATTCTTGGTGGAAATGATGGCAGCATAATGTGTGGAAAAATATACAAGCTAAATAATTCTAGGTTTTAAAAGCAGTGTACAGTATCTTTCATATCTTTAGATTAGTCGACTAGCAAGTCTGATTTAAATTCGCTTAAATTCCGAATTTGAAATTTGCTGCTCAGAACATCCCTAGTATAATTACCTCTATAAGTAACCAAACGAGGAGACACCTTATATTAACATCTCTTATAGAGAAAACAACTGCTATTGCAGATGGGATGAGCTATTTCCATTTGGTTCCTCCATTAAATTTCAGACTGGGTCTAGCTATCCTCAATTATAGTTCGGACCAGATGTGTTTTCCCTTTGCTTGCTCTCAGACAAAGATCTAATGTTGACAAAATATAGTATACCTTCTGACACTGTCTGAGAAACTACAAGAGCACTAAAAAGAAATAAAAGCATTAATCTTCTAGGCTGCATCGCGATGCATCGATTAAATGATTAATTTCAACAGCCCTACTTCTCATGCTGGTTTGCAGAAGTATGCAGAATACCATCAGATTTAGCCTAATTATCCATTCTGATTGGAATAACAAATGAAAGTTTGTTTTATTTTGATCAGACAATGCCAGATGAATGTATTCATAGAGATGTCAAATTTTGGTGTCAAAAGAAACCTAAAACATTGATAAGATGTAAAAGCTTTGAGTTGATTTCCACTGATAAGATCACATTGTTCTTATTTTAATGTTATTGGAAGATGCAAAACTGACATTAAATTCTTTGAAATGCGAGTCCCGAGGTTTTTCTCAGTATTAGCAGCGAACAGCCTCACCTCAGCATGGTAAATCCCATTCCTTTCTGCTCCACTTCTTCGGATCAATGAAATGATAGACTGCTGAGAAAGGGGCTGAGTTCATCTGCCTTTTAGAATAGATGATTGTGCATCTGTATGTGAGTCAGTTAACACAAGTGGGCCTAGTATGTGTCAAAACTATGTATGAATCTGTGTATGTGTTTGAGCCTGGGCATAATATGATCCTGAATGCTTTGGCCCCAATCAGTGCACGATTTCATGCGGCATGCATTCAAAAATATATATATTAGTATGGTTTTATTGCTCTTTTTCTGGGTTATTTTTTCTGCATTTGGAAAGATTTTTCCTTAGAGGATGAACAATCTCCTGCTGGGAGCATGCGGAGGATTCAGTCATTAGTGAGTGGTTTGCAGAGGTCAGTTATCGGACATGATGGATAGTTACAAATGACAGAGAGAGCAAGGAGAAGATGGATAGAAGGAAGGGCACAAAGACTTATAGACCATAAGAAACAGATAAAAGAGGAGAAATGGATAAGTATAAAGTGTTTGAAAAGGAGTGTGTAGCTGTCATACTGTGAACCAGCATGCCAAAGCTGTATCAAGGACACACTCCTCCTCCTGCCCTTCCTCCTGCAGTGGTAGAGATGTTTCTGGCAAGGTTCAGCAGTTCATGTCCTACATGACTGCTGTCCTGCTCTGCTTCGCCTGCTCCGCTTTGACTGCTGTTGATGGCTTTTGAGAGCTACAGTCTTCCCCCCAATCCATCTACAACCAGAAAGAGCTACAAGAAAAATGCATTCACACCAACAACACAAAAAAGCAAATATGAAACAAGTGCATAGGAAACAATTTGTTTCTCCTGACACAAACCTACTTCACTTCAAGTTGTTTCGTCAGTTTCTGCATTTATGATGCCGCTGATTCTGCTGCAGTCTTTTTCAGAAAGCTGAGACGGATTCTGCCAATTAGCTCCCTCCTCTGTTAATGGTGATGATGATGGCCATGGCAAGTATAAATTAAGATAACTCTCTATGCAGCTGTGCCCTCCAAAACACATGAGCCAGAGATGACTGATGCATGGCTCAAAATGTGTTTGAAACCATGATTTAATAATAAAAAAAATACTTTTACTTGGATGACTTACCTTGAACCTAGCTGTATTTTCAATATAATGTCCCTTGTGATATTTTGACAGGTTCTGGATAATGTCTTCAACATTTTAGTGAAGGAAAACACTTGTCCCTGATCCATGCACTTAGTAATGCAACACTCCACTGAATCTAAGTTAAGTTAGCTCACATTTTCTTTTCATTTTTAGATGGATTAAGTAAATACCTTAAAGCTCACACTGTCACAGAGCCAGTAACATCCATCCATCCATTATACCACTTTTCCTGTTCTAGATGGCGGGGTTGCTGTCGTTGAACCCAGCTGTCTGGGCTCAGAGGGGTGTAAACCCTGGACTGGTTGCCAGTCAATCACAGGGCTGACATATAGAGACAGACAACTAGCCACATGCACACCTATGAGCAATTTAGAGTCACTAAACAAGCATGTCTTCGGCCTGTGGGAGGACGCCGGAGTACTTGGAGGGAACCACGCATGCACGGGGAGAACATGCAAAATCCACATAGAAAGGCCCTGTAAGAAAGGGAATCGAACCAGGAACCTTCTTGCTGTGAGGCAACAGGGCTAACCACTGCATCAGCATGCAGCCGAGCCGATAACAATGACTACCAAATTAAATATGTATGAAAATATACTCTGAAAACAGATTGCTTATAAATGAGCTGTCTAAACACATCAAGACTTTTATCTGATAGATTTATTCAAAGCAGAAATGACATCCTTTGGTTGGTACTTTTAAATGACAAAAGATTCATTTTGTCCACTTGTAACTGTGTCCAGCTCTCCTGTGCTCTTGTTTCCTTCATTTAGTTTGAAACACCCAATGTTTGAGTGACAGCTTTTATATGACCTCAGACAAACTTGAAAAGTGTGAGAGCCCATCTGTTGTTCTCTTACTGTATGACCTTCTTTCTTCTGTTGCTTCGATAAACAAACACAAACTGTAACTACAACATATAGAAGAGTGATGAAAAGGGGCGGCTGTGGCTCAGTTAGTAGAGTCGTCGCCTCTCAAACGGAAGGTCAAGGTTTCGATCCCTAGCTGAGCAACATGTCCGGTGTGTCCTTGGGCAAGACACTTAACCCTGCATTGCTCCCGCTGCTTCGGTGGCGGTGTACGAATGGATTAGTGTTGTACTTACTCTTTGATGTACGTCCCTTTGGATAAAAGCGTCTGCTAAGTGAATTGTAGAATTGTAGAATAAAGAGTGGACTATATAAGAATTTAGTTGAGCCACAAAAAAATCTCCTGACACTCCACACCCAACTGGGATATTAATGCTAAGCTGTCTTTATGTTCCTCTTTATATGAGAAATGTCTCTCTCTTTTTATTGCACTTAAATTTGAGTGAAAACTGCCTGTCTAACCAGGATTGGTTAGTTTGAAAAGTTTGAAAAGTACCCAGCTTTCAAATATGCTGTCTGCTATTGAAGATGACAGATAATGATCCAGGCAAGTGCTTTTTAAGCCACAAAGAGGAGCAGAGTGGAAAATTACTAAAGTTTCCAAATCATGGTTTATACTTAGGCTTCTGATAATTTTCCAATCTGTCAATCTACAATGATTGTAAAATTCACATGGGTGACTTGTTTTTAGACAAAGGCCGTCCCCCTAATATAATGGTAGGGGAAACACTGATCAGTGCATGTCTACTTAAAAGTAATATAAACTTTGTTCAAATGACAGATACGATATCTAAAGTAATGTGAAAGTTCTCTTCTAAAAAAATAGGCGTGTGTCCTGTGACTTACAAGGCATCACATCGTTGTAAGAAGAAAAAACATTTAAGGGACCAACTGGAGTAGAGCCTGTGTAAAGTGTTCTGATGGAGTATAATCCTCTCTAAACTCCTCCATCATGTGCACTGGACAGAAGAAAAGCCTTTTGGCACATTCTTCACTTCATCTTTGATGTCTGTCATGCCACTATATCTATAGCTCCCTTCTTACCTTTCCCTTGCTCCTCGCCCTTCCCACCTGCCTTCATTTGACCTCAAATGTGCTTAGTCGGTCTTCTTTATTCCAGTGTAGAAAAGATAAGCAACAATACAATTTGAATAAACTGTGCATTTAAAAAAAAACAAAAACAAAAAAAACAACAACCCCAAAACAAACAATCTCCCTTTTTAAAAAAACAAAAAAACAGTTGATGTCTTGTTCATCAACTGACATGAAGGGTCGGGGTTCAGTCTTCTAAGTAAAAATATGAAGCTTATGAATTAAATAAATAATATAATGCAATGTTCAATTCTACACACACAAAAGGTGTTACTTTTTGTATTCGTTTGATACTGTTCATATTCGTCTCTAAATTTGATTTCTCTTTCTATAAATCAGAGTAGGGCTGTGCAATTTTCCCCAATTTCATATCATGGTATGAGCATTTGCGATTAACACTGACAAGTCTGATGCAAACACGCTAAGCGCTTTCTCACTCAGCATTTGTAGATTTGAACTTTTGGATTTTTAAATGATTTATTGTTTATTGTGTAAAAAAGATGAAGAACAGAGAGTCAAAGAAACTGGTAGTCATTGCTATCAAACCCATATTTTTGGTCATTTATATCACCTGTTATTGTCAGTGGAATACAATGCTATCATGTGCCGCATGTGCTTCTCATATTGAGCAGGCCTATGTCAGTGCTTCATACTGTAGTGTAATGCCAACACAACTTTTCCTACTGGGGCTGCTTCACAAATGCATTCATTAGTTGAAACACAGTAGGGGCTTTATTCTAAAGCAGCTGCAGTAAGATAAGTATTTGTCTCAAAGGGTTAGTGTTGACCACAACTGATCATCAAATATCTGTCAAAAGAAAAACACAATGGTCAGAATTGTCTTTTTTGAAATATCAAAGTCAGGAATGGAATTATAGAGAGCTGCCACTGCGAGCTGTTACGTGAATATAACAACCAACTACTATTGCCGTGCTTTGTTAAAAACTTTCTTTGTGACAGTAAAGTTTGTTTGGCTGCTGAAGAAATGCTCGCTGCTCTCTTCTCTTGTATTTTATTAGGATAGCTGCTCTGTAAGTTTGGGCTGGCATCAGGATGATAGAACTAAACCAATCTGTTCTACACCACTAGCAACCTCGACTGATACCAAATCAACAATGACATCAATGTTACGGATTATGACTTTAACTCTGCAGGAATATATAAAAACAACTTGTGGTAGGCATGCTAGCTCATCATCTCCCATCTCATCCTCTCATACAACATGAAGAATAATAAATGTAGACATATCGCCTGATAGTGTCAGAAATATAGGCCAAAGTAAAGTTTGCCATTGGTTGTAACACCAGAATTGGAATTGAATCTCATCCCCCCCCCACCCACCCATCTTATTTTTGATCTTATGGTCTCTCCACAGCTGCTAGTTTTTCCCCAGAATTCTTTTTTTTCCTTCTTGCCTCTTCACCTCCCCCTCTCACTGTTGTCAACACATAGAAAGGAAGCCAGAAGAGGTGTTACTTGATAATGAGTCCTGCTGCCCATTACTGCCATTCTTGCTCCACATAACCTGACATTATTCACACCTTTACTTCACCCTCCCCTACTCTCCCCTCTAATTTTGATTTTTTTTTTTGCTTAGCTTGATGATGATGAGTTAACTCATAGGACAACTTAGGAGAGGTGTTAGGGGGTAGGAAGAGTAGAAAAGTCAGGCAAAGAAAGTTGAAGTTCTGGTGTTTGCAGTTTGCACTATTTACCTATTGTGACCAAGGTCAGTGTATGAAGTAAGCAATAATGTATTTTGAGCGGGGTTGTCATGGCGGAATTTAACCCTGACCTATACAATTTCCACCTTGCACCACAATTTTTGCTCCGTCCTACCCCACTGTGTCCGTTTCTGGAGCGTCAGTGCAGTGTAGGCCATGGGCAGCTGAACTCACTGGTTCACAAGGTCACAAAACAACTACAAGAGCCTGTGGGAATTAAGAGAACAACGTGCGTGTCTGTATATTCTGTTTTATTTTGACAATGACCGGTTGCTCTGTGGGTTCCCTTGTCTGACTTCCTGTCTGGGTCCATCTACAATCTACTGTTCAGCTTGTTGTGTGCTTGCAGCAGGCTCTATCAATTTAAGACTTATTGCTCTAGAGACGGACAGCGTGTGGAAACACGAGCACTAGAGAGGGAGCTATCAGCTGGGGGTGACAGGGTGAGCAGGTTACTCAACTGGATAGTGTTCCTCCTTAAGACAACCTGCTCACTATGTAATATCCTGGTTATTAAACTTACTTAGGAAATCAATCATTTAAAACAACATGTTGATTTGGAAATGTATCTATTTAGATTTATGTATCCCACTGAACAATAAGTCAGTTGGAATCTACAGTTAGAGCTTCTGCTAAGTAAGCTTTCATTACCCATATTGAGCTAAATAATTTTAGCATAGTATTTCTGCCTTGTCATAACAGGGTCTGTTGACATTTTCTTTTCCATTCAGCAGTCTCGCAACACCACTATATACCCATAATACATTCTGTTATGTGTTTACTTCATATGCCATCTTCTGTTGTGCTGATTTTTATTTCATTGCTTACTGTTTTCACTTCTTTTAACCTCTGTTCGCCATTTTTTTAAATCTCCCTTCTAATTTTTCCCACATTAAACTGGTTGCAGTGAAACTTACCGGACTTCTCTCCAAAGATTGATATGATTGAAGTTAGTCTTCCAGAGTCTGTTATAAGAGCTGTGTCCTTAGCAACCGCCCGTTTTTCTTATGATTTATTCTTTTTTCTACAACATTGATCTGTCGAAGTATAGCAGGCCGTTGCTATGTGTTATTGGCTAATTAGAACCAAGTATTCAACACAGCTGTGTAATAAGTACCAATAACAAAGGTAGAGAGGCATTGTTGAAATCTTCAAAATAGTATATTTAAGCTATGTTTAATGTATAACTTATCTTTATTTTTGAAAAATCTCTAGGTGCACCTTGTAATGTTGAAATAAAAAAAAAAACGATAAAGCGCCAAAAGTTATAGAACCCATTAGTGATCCTAGGTTGTTAATCTTCTGCCATCCCATCCACTCTGAATCTTTACTTTAACTTGCTGCTGCAGAAACTTTATCAAACCCTTTTTCTAGCTCCTACTCAAAAAGATGTTTTCCTGGGTGGGAAATAATCTCCTTCTGACAGTTTATGCATAATATTTGCATTTTAAAACCTCACTCACCACTTCCCCAAATAGTATGAGACAGGCTCGGCTATCTAATCACAGTGAAGCCACATGGGAGTAATTGCTCACACAGCCATGAATTTAACAGAGGTGTGACACATAGATAAAACAATCCAAATTGCTGTCATGTAATTTTTAAGCCAGTTAACTTCAGTGAAAGGAAATAAATGTTCTTTGGTCTAGGAAACAGGCATGCAAAAGGGGAAAATGTACAGGTGGAACAAAGCAGCAGAGTACATCTGCAACATGGTTACATCCAAAAAATATTATTTCAAGACATATATGATAAAAAAAAAAAAAAAAAACTGTAAATCATTGATGTTGGCCATTCAGTAGGACATTTCATTTTTCAAAACAACGGAAAAGTATTTTCCAGAAATATATAACTGCCATGAAAATGATGCCACTTTATGCTCCTCAAAAACTCTCTTTTGTGACATCATCAGATGACAGCAAATGTATCTGGCCAATAAGTCAGTTGATATTACAAATTAGAATCGAATACTATATTGTCATTACACGGCTGTGCAACAACATTTCGGTGAATCATCCCTCAGTGGTAGGAGTTAAAATAAACGAACAACAGAGAACAAAAGGTTAAAAACGACACATATTTACACAGAATTAGTAAGAGATAAATAGCTATAAAAGTCAGTTAAATTTCACTTGGTCATGGTTGTTGCACTTGCCCTATATTGATCACAGTCCTAGTTTCCTAACAGAGTTCAGTTCATTAATGGCACTTGGATAGAAGCTGTTGGGGAATATGGAGATGCTGCTCTTCTTAGACCTGTAGTGTGAGCAGAGTAAAAAGATGGTGGCCAGGGTGAGATGTGTCTGTGATTGTGTTTGTGGCCCTACGTAGACATCGGGATCTGACTTCAAGAAAGGTAGCTGTGTGCTGGGGATGTTCTGTGCTGATTTTTTAAATTATCTCTGGAGTGCTTTCCTATCACCCTCTCAACTGCTCTCAATTTGCACTGCTGTTTAATAGCTTCTTCTTAAATTTGCTTAATATCTTTGCTAATTGTTTCTGCACCTAAACACCAATTTCATTTCCATGTGTAAATGTAGATGTCAATTAAATTGATTCTGATTTTGACTGGGATTCTGAACAACACTGTGGTAGAAGGATTGCAGCAGCTGTTTGTACAGTACAACCACTGCTGTGGTGGTATTCACAGTTTAGGAGAAGTCTTGAGAGATGTGTCTTCCCTGAAACTAAAAGTCTGTGTGCCTCTCCACTGTGTCTCCTCTGTTTTCCAATGGAGTAGGTTCCTCTCTCCTTTTCCTGGAGTCAATGATCAGTTCTTTTGTTTTGGAAGTGTTGAGTACGAGGTTATTGTCTGAGCACCATTCAATTAGTTTGTGGATCTCGCCCCTGTTGGCAGACTTGTCTTTGTTGTGTATGAGTTATTTCAAAGTACAGTAGTGTGCATTTAGTTGTCAGATATGAATCTATAAGTAAGGAAAGTTTATCTTCTCAATGAATATTAAGCTTATCTGAAGAGAAATTTGGCTTAACAGGTCATAAGCAATCACAATGTTAGAACAAACTCTTTTTGTAGTACTTCCACATACGTTCCCCAAAAGTTTAGGTCTTTTCCTGTACGCAGAGAAGTACCTGAGAGAAGAAGTGACGGGGGATTTCAACATTGCTTGTCTTGCATCATTTTCTCCCTGACTGTCTGAGATGTGTCTGTGTGAAAGTGAGGTAAAATAAAAAGTTTGGTGGGGAGGTTGAACTGGACAAGACAGAAATGTTGAAATCCAGTACAGGATAAAAAAAAAAAAATATTCTCCAGATTTGAATAAATGATCAATAACTGGTTTGATTTAGATGGAGATTTTGTGTTTTAAACATGAGGACCTCCAAAGAGACCATGAGGCAATGTGTTGTAACAGCTGAGGGCTGTCTGTATGACTCCTGTCAGAGAGAAGAAACTCCCTATACTGAGATTTAAATGACCTAACACGACCGTTCGGTCAGTTTGACTTGTTACAAACTTGTACGTTCATTTTTAGAAACATAGATATACTGGTTCTTGTTTCCAGTTTTTTATTTTCTTTAAGTCAAAAATTATATTTGTATGTTTCAACAACTAAAATTAGATGTTCAATCAAATGCAGCTTCCAAACTTTTCCATCTTTAACTCAGGGGACTTGAAAAGTGTGGATTAACTAGAGACCTGACTTGTTAGATCAGATATAATCCTCTGCACTGAACTCTTTAAAAGGAAAAATGGAGAGATCCACTTGAAATGCTTTCTTAGTTCTATGTGTGCAACAATCATTGTTATTAATTTCTTAACATGTGCTTTATTCAAAACCCAGTTAAAGCATTTTTTTGTCTGGAGACAATTTTGAGGTATTGCATGATTTTTTTTAAGTCGATTGTATGGTAACATAAATGACAACCAATAAAAAGTAAGGACGTGTCACATCTGTGTCTGAGTTTGGGTGTCAGAATCTGTGCCACCCTACAAGTTGAATATACGCTGACTTTGTAGTGATAAAGGGGACTGATTTTTAATTTTACTTTTAAGCGAAATAGATAAAGTTTTTGCTTTCTCATATAGTACATAATAAGTACCTCTCTGCAGGGGTTGATAGTTGTGTTGATCAATACAAATCACAGAGATAATAATTTCGCCAAAGGATGGAGCAGCCTGGGACAACCACGCTTTTTCAATCCCATATTTTTTTTTTACCAAGGTTGGAAAATGCTCCTTTCATTTTTGGTGAAAACATTAGGGGACAGGGTCAAATTGGTGCCTTATACAAGGATTGATGTGTATCAAACCCGGAGATATCAAACCGGAGATTATGACTGAGAGTAAGTGAGAAGGGACAACACATGCCACATTCTGTCTATTATCGATTTTTTGTCATTTCAGATGTCACATCAGATCATTCTTCTTCCCTTTCATTTACTCTCACCATTCTTCTCTCCAATCACGCTTAAACCTCTGTTTCCATCCACTGAATCCGAGGCCCATATGAATGCTTGGGAGGGAGTAAAAAGGCTGAAACGCTGCAGGGTGTAAGCAGAAGATTGCCTGATAGATCAAATACCCCATCATAAGGTTGACCCATTAAATAGGCTGTTATTAGCTTTTCTAGGTTGTGCGTTTGCAGGGGGCATACCATCTGTGTTTGATTCATCATTTTTATCTATTGCATCTGCTGACTGGGAGAGTGTTTTCACTACTAGCCGGGTTAAATCAAACTTGACCCAAAACAGTGGGAGATGCTGCATCAGAACTCATCATTGTTTTTTTTATTCATTTTGAGGATGTCAAACAATTGTTTTCGAAAAATAAATTCAAATTGATTCGAACAAAAATACTCCAGAATCTGTCGAGGGTGTGTTTACTGCAGACTGTGGACTTACGCCGGTCATCATTTAGAAAACAGACAGAACAGCTCTAAGCCTGCCTGTGTGCTATAATTACACTATGACAGTGCTGTAAGCTGCAGCACTGATATCCCACACTGCCATATATGTGTCTGTGTCTGACAGATGTCACAGCCCTCACCATACGCTAACTGTCACCTACAGTAGTAACAGCTGCAGCCAGAGATGGTTTTCCAGCTTATGATTTGATTGTGTATGATAGCATGTGCACCAGCAATGTGTCTTCCATAACTCAGTGACTGCGGGTGTTTGTGTGTGTTTTTTCCCCCTCAAAACATGCTTTCTAGAAATGTTCATTTAACAGCAATCCATTTCTGTCGAGTTAATTAAGAGGTACTTTGATGTTTGATTAATAGAAACTTAGGTTGTGGTGCTTTGAGTCTTTCTAATTAAGCACAAAATCTAAATTTTCTAAACTAAATAGGTGTGGACATACAACAATAATATTTAATTGATACATTTACTTGTCAATCATCAAATAACCATGTTTTCTATAAAAAGAGGTTGAAGCGAGTGCTGCACTGGGTCAAAAAGGTAGAGGAATCAGGTGCTCTTCAAGGACAAGGGACAGAGGTCAAATAGCAAATAAATGACTGTCGTGTATTTATTACCATGTTTTCTATTTTCCCAAAAAATGTTGATGCAACTAATAACCCCTGGAAACACGCACCTTTGTGTGTGGCAATGTTAAAAAGGGTCATCACATGTTTTTAAAATCTTTAATTTGAATCAAATCAATACGTCTACCAAGCTGTATTACTTAGATAAAACACTTTCAAGCACTTATTAACAGACTTTACTGTCTGACCTCCAGATCCAAGAAGAGAGCAAAACTTTGTATCAGGGCTGCATCTGTCTGTACACATCTTTGCTTGAATGGTTGATGATTAGATGGCTAGACTGCTGGTGAAAAAGCAGAAATATGAATCAGATGAATCTCCTATCCCCTGAACTGAACCCAATGTCCAGCTGCTACTTTGTAAAAATCATATCTGCCTTGGCATTCTGTCTTTGAAAATAGCTTATTTAAAAAAGTCCACACTAGCCAAACTTTCTGTGTGAACGTGTGAAAATTGCCAGATCTAAGAGCAAAACTGGATATTTTTGTATCAGGGCTGCTCTATACAGATCTTTGCTTATATGGTTGTAATGAAGATTTGAAGATTGATTTCATTTCCAGAACCGCAGACTGAAGCATAACTGCACATTAGTTACAAATTCTTGGTTCTCAAAATGTTAATCTCAAATTGTTCCTCAAGTTTTCGTAAATGTAACAATGACAGTTACTCCAGAGTATCCAGTTGTACCTACTTAGTGCATGAAATGGAAACACTTGGGTAGCTAGTCATGAGAGGGAGAACACATTTTGAGGGATGAATGTGCCATGTATTAATGGAGGAGAGCTGGGAGATTGCTCTTTCAGATGATGTGAGAAAAACACAGCTAGTCTAATGGATTGACTCTGTAAAAAAAAAAGTGTGGTCATCATCATCAACATATTGAGTTATCATCATTATCATGTCCTTTGAGTATGGTTAGATGATTGGATGGCTAGACCGCTGGTGAAAAAGGAAACAATGTGAATAAGATTAATCTCCTAACCCCTGAACTGAACCCGATGTACAGCTGCTACTTAAATTGTATCTGTGTTGGCATTTTTGTCTCATACCAAGAAAATAAACTGTTATCTGTTATCTTATCTAAAAATAATCCACACTGGTCAACAATTCTCTCAGCATTCTGTGTGAACTTGAAGACAGCAGTTGCCTTTTAAAATGTTTGCTTGAATCACGAATCAACATTTTCAACATGTTCTTTAATCAGATTAATGGACATTAAATTTTACGGTTCGGATGGAGAGGTGTTAACAGAGTGTGTTGAAGTGAGGGTTATATGCAACTTTCTTGGGGTAAGGTAAGACTTTTAATAAGTCTGGATATGTCCTATAGACCGCAAAAAGGGATTGATTACAGAGATCTAACATGATGAAAAAAATGCTCTACTTTTGAGAACCACAGGCCATTCTGCCCCTGATATTTTCTGGAACTTGGCTTTTACACATACACCACACAGGGGGGATTATCTGTGTCAGACACACTAATATTTCCATATACTCCATTGGGTTTGGCTGAAGAGGGGCAGCTGGGTGGCTTGTGAGGGGGGCAGAAGGACTGATGTCCTGCCATGGTGACAGTTTCTGAGTTCATATCACTACAACATGTATAAGGATGTTTCTATAACACAAACATAAAGGTGAAAAACACAACACAGACAACTGAGGCAGGCAGTAAAGAGTATAAAGAAGAGAAACTCGACTCAACATGAAAGATGTCATTGATCTGCCCACTCGCTCTATGTGAATGTTACGGACTATTACCTGCTGCATCCACACATTATCTCACACTGACTTTACACTGACTTTTTACTTGGGGGCTGGCAGGACATTTGGCTGCTTTTTGTCCACACATACATCCCCCTAGACAAGAGGGAAAAGTTTGGGTGCATGTGTGAAAGGGGATTAACTGACCCATGACAAAATCCAATAATGAACAACCCCTTGTTTGACAAGATGGTCAGCTTACTAACTAATAAGACATCACTAACTACACAAATCTGCTATTAACAGATAGTTCTCCCAACAAGGGTATTCAGGGAGTAGTTAAAAAAAGTATTTTCAATATTCCTAAGGGCTGGGACATCCATTTGGATGTCAAGCAGCAGCTTCTAGGAAACTGTTGCAATGGCATCTTCAACTGAAAGTAAATGTTGTTGAGAAAAATCAAATCAAGAGTTTTCAAGGCATTGGAATCAGTTTTAAACTGGAAGGAGTGTTGGAATTCATTTGGGTATTTAAAGTATGAGTGCAAGTGTTTACTAAAACTTAGACAATAACACAAATGATCAATTCTCTACTATGGTTCCCAATTCAGTAAATGTTGTTTGTCTCTAAAAAAAGAATAAACCTTGTACAATTAAGCTCACCCAATTTCATTCTTTCAATTTATTTCCCAAGCTCTCTGACCGTCAGTCCCAATTCTCCATTCATTCTTTAGATCACGGGGTTGCACAGCCTTATGTACCCTTCAAATAATTGGTGTCTGTGTCTTTTGATGTAATATGAATGGATGGCATTGTGTCCAGGGGATACAAAGCACCCTGAGAGCCTGTGAAATTACACACAGAAATAGAGGGACAGAGGTGGGGCAGAGAGAAAAATCAAAGTAAAAAGCTGGAGCAAGAGCAGAAAAAGGAAGAAAGAAAGAAAATAAGAAAATAAGGGGGGAGTCTTTGAGATCGAGGGAGAAATAGAAGAAATAGTGCAGTTGTTAGAAGCATGTCTGGAAGAGATGGGACACTTCAGTGAAAGAAAATTTGAGGACTCTCCATGAGACTCTGACAGTGAGGGAAAGATGAAGGGAATTTGTCTTCTACTACGGGCTTTAAAGAAGTCACTAAGACCGCTTGAGATCCCCAGACCTCTTGATGTGTGACCATCCTCTGTTGTCTCTGAATAGTAAAGATGTTTAATCTCTGTGCAACTTGGTGACTTCAACATGCTACTGACACATTTCATTCAGCTGGACATGTAGACAGCCAGAGATAAAGACAACACATTGTTTCTGCCCAACAGATGTAAACAGAGCACTCCGACTATGCTGAAAATGTTGTGTGTATACTTACAGTACTTTCAGCATGTTGGTTGAAGATTATTGTTATTTTCTGAATCAAAGTAAAGATAAGAGCACCAGGATGCCAATTTAATCACTGAAAAACTAAATTTTCAGTCATGTGTGTAGCCACTGAAGCTTTTTAGCTTTGTTAAGATGAAATGTATGTGGGGACTTATTTTCCTCATTGGTGCCTTTGTCCCTTTGTTGGGCAACCTTTGTCCAAAATGGCTTAAAGTGAGTTGCTGTATACACTTTTACAGCTAGCTGTAACTAGTGCTGGGCGATATGGCCTAAATTTGATATCACAATATTTTTTTGCCTAATGTCGATATTCGATATGACTCGATATTTATCATATTAAAGTTTAGAAATGTAGCCTATAGAACTGAATCTCCACTGTATACTTTTGCTTCGAAAAATAACAGTCACCAATTTACTCTTGACCATTCTGATGCAAAAGTCAGTTGCAACTTTTATTTAATTAATTGAGCTCTAATTATAAAAAATATTGTGAATTATTCTTATATTTATGTGCTCATGTTTATTCACCATGCTGGTAACTGTAAGAGTCTACTTAATTCGACTGACATTAATATGAGGCTGTGATAGATCTGGAATTGTTATGATCACCTTTCGCTCCTTCTTTCTTCTCTGTGAGAAACTCTTGATCCTTAGATCTTTACTTTAGAGCTCTCTTAAGGGCTAAGATGCTTTGTGAATAACTTTTATCTTTACCAGGATCTAGTCTTTAACTTTAAGGGGAAATTTAGCTGCAGTGTGTTCCAGCTCCTCCAGCTGTCTGCCACCATGTGGCTGAAACTTTTCTCCCTTCTGTTTTCGTCATGCCCTGCTGTCACTCTCGACTCTTCAGGTGATTTTTTTTCTTTGAATGCTGAGTTTTAGCTCGGCTTTTGTCGGGATATGATGGTTTTAAAACCGTTTTACCAAACGTGTGTTTTAGTAGAGAAAACCTGCGCTAAGATCTGTGTGTGAGTGTACAATTCGAGTGTAGCGAGCGCGCTCGCGGAAGTGACAGCAGTGAAGCCGCCAGCTGAACGTGCAATCCGGGCCAGCGGGCCAGTTATAATGTCGAGCCCTGCATTATGAGCCCTTTTTTTTGGAAGTAATTCGGCCTCGCTTGCATCTTTCTCTTTCTCCTCCATGTTGGTCGCTTACAAGAGCTAGGCTACTCAGCGGCAGGAGTGGAGCGGAAATCTCGCGGAGCAACGAAATATGGCGAGAAAAGTTTGAAGTAGTTTAAAAAATAAAATCGATGTTCCCTTTTCCATATCAAGCATAAATTAAATATCGATCGAATCGAGCTTCATGATATATCGCCCAGCACTAGCTGTAACTAGCTACATGGATCCAGCTCCGATTTGTAACCTTGATAAAGGCTATAGAAGCTTGTCCATTTAAGAGATTGATCAACCCTGTGTGTTGGGACTTAAAGGCAATCTCTATTCTCTCATGATAATTATTAAGCAAGCTAGTCTATCGTCTTTGCAGGCAAGCTAACTTTAGCTAACAAAATTAAATGAACGTCCCCTGAATGCACTAAACACTCTGCTGATGTGGATGACTCCAGTTCTCTTGGTCACATTCATGATTGACCAGACATGCCAATACATTTTTTTTGCACTTTGAACTGTTGAACTCTGTTGTAGTGGTTGCTGGTTGTTTCATGCTATATTGTCGTTGCACCTTTTTGTGGTGTAATGAGGAACTCATATCGTACCACTTACATTTTCTGTTCAGATATATTAAATGGTACATTTTATATTCATTTTAATTATGACCAGCTGTAAGAGCCATCTTATCAAAACCCCTTTCCAAGTGGATTTATACAAATGTAGAGCACAAGTTATGTCTATCATTTGTTGGTTACATAAGTTTCCCTCAGTTTTTAAATCTGAATTGACAAAGTTTGGGGCACTCCCGTTATTTGGGGTTCTATGTGATCTTTATGTGTTTTATGTTGATGAGTTCATTCTTGGTAAATATCCTCTGTTTTTCTCTCTTTTTTTAATCATCGCCATCACCTTGAGAATACTTCTACCTGAAATGAAAAAAAAGGCACCCAAGGCAAATCAATACTTCCATTATGAAATGTTTATTCTAGCATGCCTGTCCATCGCCGAGGTGCTGATGAGAAAAGTTTTACTTGCATGGCTTGAAGAGGAGAAGTGGGAAGAAGGGTAAAAGGAGGGATGGATGGAGGGATGAAGGAAATAGATCACAGGATGAGCAGAGTAGTGAGGGAACTGAGGAGAGAGAGAAAGAACATGGATAGAGACTTCTCTCTATGGACTGTGCTGCTTGTATGTTTTGAATTTGAGTTTGCTTGATCTTGGGTGTTCTTGTTAGGGGCAGAGACATTTGCTATCTGGCTGAGCAGAGTCTGTTTGCTACAAACAATTTCAAATAAGTTTACTTTTTAGTTTTCTAGTGGCTGTTGAAACTTTTAAATTGCTTGAGAAGACTGAGCCAGACATGATTATTGGAGATAAACAAATACAGGTATTTTATTTTCAGCTGTTGACTTCTCTCAAAGGCATACTATGAAAAAGTATTCATTTAGAAAAAAATCAAACATACCCTATGTTAATGTATTTTGGAGTAGAGACTTCCTAAAAAGAGAACAAATACTCCCCATTCCTTTGATGGATGGTACAGCGCTTCCTTCAGCTTGTTCATATGTAGTGAGCCTTCCCCCTCCAATGGTTAACCCACTTAGGGAAGCTGTTACTAGTGGCATTATAACAAGGCAGTGGTGTCGCAAGCAAGGGGTTTCCATAAGGGGTGATAAAGGGGAAAGCTTTCTGGCGCCCAGTAACATTGGGCGGTCCCATGGAGGTTGGCGGTAACATGGTCCATCCTAATGTTAAGCAGCAATAACCAAATTTAATTTACACCTAAATATGGACCATATGTCTTAAAGCAACAGATGAATGTAGCCTGTTTTAAAATGTAAACCTCCTCCTCTTAAAATGTTGAACCTTTTTCTTTTTTGTAATGTTACCAATGTAAACTGGCCCAGAGGGAGCTACTGTATGTTAGCCAGGAGGTTAGTGCGAGGGCCCATTCACAGGGCATGTCAAGGGCCCAGCCATTTCTGTGGGTGGACCTGGTCGCAAGAGTACAACTAGAGGAGAACCAACAATCTATCCAAACTGAAGAAAGTGTTTCTAAAGCACACCTCTGAGATATCAATACTACTTGAAATTGATTACAGAATCTTGTTTTCAGATGTTTATTAGCACTTGTTTGCTGCTATCTCTGCCTTGCTGATCCCTGCTAGTGAAACAGGACAGGATGGGTAGGGGAAGTAGAGGCAGGAGGGGGGAGCTGAAAATTTGCTCTGAAAGTCGCATAGTAAGCGTTTAAAAGTATACTTTTACCTTTTTATAAAGATCCTTCAGAATCTTCACTATGTATGTTTTCTACACTAAAGCAGATATTGAAGTAAACTGAAACTTGAGCTGTTCATGGAAGCAAACCGTCATGGTGCAGTAAATAGTTTTCAATGTAAACTAATCTGACAGTTTTAAATGTCAATCTTTTGTTTAACAGTTTCAAACCCAGATTATATAATTAGTTATTTAGGAAAGAAAGTGCACACAGACACTCTGGCAATCCTCTTATTCAGCCCCTTTGTTTCCTGAACCAGACAAAGTTAAACTCCATAATGACCATGTTAGGCCTTTATTTTTCTAGTATGACATTTTGATAAAAACAGACTTTGGGAAAAACTGGATTACGTTCTTATTTCTAAGCTGCCTTGTAAGTTTTCCTCCCGTTGGCTAAAGCTCCTTCTTCCTTGCATTCAGAGAACCCCCTCTGGACTAAACTGTGCGCTAGGGGAGAGAGAATTAACATTTATATCGAAACATGAGGCCGTTGTTTGACTGACGATAAATGGGGTATTTTCCTAACACTGCTCTAAATGGAACAGTGGGGACCAAACTCTGCAAAACATTGTCCATTGGCACACAGTAACCCAGGCTAAGAGCTACATATATCAACACAATTGCCTTTATTGGTCTCTTAGAATTCATTGTCAGGGTTGTTTATATGTGTGGGTCGGCTTGAGGGAAGTTGGTGGACATGGGGGGGGGGTGTCAAGCTTGCTGAAGAGGCTCAAAGTCGTCAGCAGCGGAAATTTCAAAGTCACACATGATAAATAGAATACGAGAGGAGTGTGAACGGGAACTAAACACAAAATCCCACAGCAGGGACAATGTAATAAATCATAAATAAATCTGCCAGCTGACCACTAGGGAGCACTAATAATCCAACCTGACATGCCCCCACTCGCTCTCTTCCTCCTTCACTCACTGTTTCTATCCCTGTAACTTCTATATTTCTACAAATGCTTTCCCTCTTCCTCTCTTGCCATCTTTCCCTAATTCTCCCCCACACGGCCCACTTTGTCACCCTTCTTAGCTCCACACACACACACACACACACACACAATTTTCTGTTGCTGTAAAAGAATAGAAGTCGGTAAAAATATAAAACCTAACCTCTGTACTCATCGTGTACCGGTTGATAGTAGCAGCTCACACATGCTCTCCAAATTGCAGTTTGGATTGTTTTGATGCTCCTTCTTCCACATCTTCCATGCTTCGCAGAGGATGAAATGGGCTGGTAATGCACGGACACTATGGTTTTTGAAATTACAGGAGACATTTGGAATTACATCAAGTAGCAGTCCACTTCCTCTGTGTGATCACGGTTGCATTCACATCACCCGCGGACCAAACTCGAGTAAACATGAATCATGGCCGAAACCACCTCTTCAAGCCGACTCGGGAATGGTGCCCATGTTCAATGGAGTTCAGTACGCCACAGTGTTCACACTGATCAAAATGAACTGGACTCTGGGGTCAAGTGTTCCCTCATCCAGGTCCCTAATGTGAAGCCACCAGTCTGTAGTTTCTAATGGTCACAGATGTCTGGAATGAGCAACAAAAACCACAAACTGGGTTGCGGAAAACATTAATCTCCTTTCACTCTTCTTCCTCTTTTGTTGTTTGGCAGCGTGTTTTCGTGTGCACTGGGTTGATAATGATTCAGTGCCGCCACCATATCGGTGTGTAGCAGGGAGCACTGAAGATGTTGTGTTTTAACAGTAAAATGTCTTGCTTAGTAATATTTTGTTGACATTATTGGCTTATGTGTTTGTTTTTATTTGTCTTTAAAGTGATGTGGTGAAAATCCAGTATCCATCAGGCCATAGCTTTACAAATAGTTCTACAAATATTTCCAAAGGGGAAACTACCTAGATTTTAGTGATTTGTCAGAGTCAAACCTTTTTAAGTTTTGGTGCAGCCACAGAACTGAAATAGTGAGGTATACCGGGTATTCATGTGATGCGATGCTGATATGGCATTAAGCCTAACACAATCAGCTTTCAAAGACATATTTACTCATTTCTAAGAGAAATCTAACACCTGAATATGAAAACAGTTACTCAGCTGTTCATTTCTGTTTGACTTCAAACATGCACCTGATAGCCAGTGTTTGCAATCTGGGTCCATCTGTCAAACATAACTGAAACAGAGACATCTGCTCAATGTGAGCGATTCAACTTGACGGATTGTGTTTGCTCAAACACACTCACTCACTCTCATGCAGAACTTGACTGAGACTGTTGGCTGCTGTTTACTTTCCTGTCGCTCTGCTGTTTGCTCTTAAACACTGCATGTCATGTAGCAGGTGTTGAGCTGCAGAATGACTCTATTGGGAGTTTCTTGGTCAGTAGAAAATATACTGTATGATCTACTCTACGCTACGGATAGGAAAAGTACAGAAACATCCATTTTTGAGTGTGTCTGTTAACAGGCTTTAAAATGTTCCAATGCTAAAAGCAACAAGGAGCTACCTGTATTGTAAGAACAGGAAATAGATAAATAATATAAGTGTCATGATTTGGTCTTTTTTTAGTTTTGTTTTTCAGTGTTTGGTGTTTCTTCTTGTTCTGGTGTGTTTTGTTCGTTCTTGAGTTCTGTGTGTTTTAGTGTTTCATGATTTGATTTGTAGTTGTCCTCTGTGTTTCTTGTATTCCTGCCTGTGTTTTTCCCAGTGTGATTGCCCTGATTGTCCTCACCTGTGTCTTGTTAGTCTCACCTGTGTTTGATTACCCCTGTGTCTATTTAGTCTCAGTGTTTCTTCCCTGCTGTGTCAGTTCGTTGTATGTGTTTGTGGTATGTGGTTTGTGGTACGTCAGTTAGTCGTCAGTTTGCGCGTGTCTCTTGTGGCTACTTGTTTTTCCGTGTTTTGGAATTTTGATCTGTATTTTAAATAAATAGTTTTTTGTTTCCGCACTTGGGTCCACCTCCCTTGTTTTGCACACCGCGTCGTAACAATAAGGGACGTGCATGATGGTTGCTACAATGTCTGTTTCTCACTGGCCTCTTTTATGTCCTGCGTTGACCCACTTCAGCAGGGTATCGGGCTCCAGTATCTGATCTTTTCCCCTAGCTGGTGTTCTTTGTCAATGGCTGTTCTTTCCCACATGTTATTGAGCTAAACTCCTGGCAAGTGAGGAGGATTCCACAGATAAGCGATCAGGCCCCAGCATCACACAGAGAAACTGTCAAGCCATGAAATATGTGTCTCGATGTGAGTCAGGGTGGCAGCGCTGCATGGGAAGTGAAGAGTAGTACACACACGCACACATGCACGCACCCACACACACACTCACAGACACACACGCACGCACTCTTCAGCTGTTTTCACACAAGCACAAAAACCATGAAATGGCCAAATTTTTCATCCTAACTTTACCCTGACTTTTTCCTGCTAGCCTGTAATACAATTTCTATGTGAGGTTTAAATGAGCGCATGATTAAATGAAGGTCATGGGAACTTTTCAAGAAAATTCATTGCTAGGAAGAGATGGGGCAGATCTGATATACTATAGGTATCGGCGCCGATATTTATGTAATATATCGTATATAGGACCCACGGCAGTAATCAAGAAAGAGCACTTACATGTTAAACATTCCCAGCTCCCAGAGTCTCGCTTTGAAAACATTCAGACTGACCTGCAAGTGCCCACAAATCGTTTCCATAAAGATGATCAGACGAGATGTTTCAACTGAACAGCTCCTTCTGTATGATGAAAAGTACAATTCTTGCACTTGAGTTTAAAATATTTAATTTGATGCTACCTGTTTGTATGTAAAGCCAGCAGGAGTTCAATCAAATTTATTTTGAATTTTGGGGAAAAAAATGCTTTGTGTAACCTTATGAATATTACCAACAACATTGATAACAATATTAATTATTGCAAAATAAAATATTGGAATCAGTATCGGTATCTGTTCATACTTATCGGAATCGGAGGATCGGATATGAAAATTGATGATATTTTCCATTGAGTGTTGGCCTTATTAACACACAGGCTGTCTTCTCAGGGATGCACTGGGATACCCTTTTGGAGCAACTAGGTTTGCCTGCTGATGAGAGTAAATAAATAATTCAACATCATTAATGTTAATATTGTATTTGTTTTGTGCTTGTAATTAGTTTTCATACCCTTTAATGAACAGTTCTTGGCTTTATGCCAGGCTATAGGTCAGTCAACCAGAAAAAACACCTCGCTCTCCAGATGGCCCATTTGCACCTTCTAAACACACATATGCATCAAAACACATTAAGAACTAAATATAACTTGTACCTAGAGACTGATGGACAAACACAAGCGGTAATACTAAACAAAGAAGTGAGCGCACAAATTAGTACAAATAAAACACAGGGCTGGGTATCAAACCAAACTACTTTTATTTGGTAACATAATGAATGTGTACCTACATTGTTACTTTTATTTGTGTTTTCTTTTATTATTTGTAATAATAATTTTGATTTATTTACAGCAGTTTTGACTTGTTTTTACATATCATAGGGTTTGCCCATATTGCAAATAGAGTCATTTTAGAATTGTACTGAAACAACAGTATAGAGTTATATTCATCTTTGAAAATGAATTCCCTGTAATGATAGGTTCCAAATTTGACTAATAAAGGGGCAATAAAAATACATGACTGTCCTCTGTATACATGATTCATACATCAGTTAGTCAATGTTGAAGTTCAAAGTTAAACTTATTAATGCAAATCCTGGATTGTGTTTTGATGAGTCATGGTCTTGGAATACTCTCGCATTTGGCATTGGCAGAGTTACAAGAGAGCAGAATTATTCCTCCTTAAAATTCCACCTTACTTTCTAGTGAAATCCTTTGTAGTTGTAAGGCCTTGCCAATAACGCCCTCGTATTCAAGGATTTAACTTCTGAGCACGTTTGGTCCTTATAAGTATAGAAAGACATAAACACACACGACACACACTCTCTCTACTCCATCTTTCCCTCACTCGATCAGCAGCTCCCCTCTCCTTCCCTTTGCAGGACATGTGTGAAAATGTTGAAAGCAGCCCCGCCAGGCCATTTGGATTGAGAAAAAACAAAAAGCATAATTCAGGAGAAAGCCCCCCCCAAACACCAGGCTGCTCGACCTCACCAAGACTCACCCCCCCCCCCCCCCCCCCCCCCCCAATGTAATTTAGAAATAGTTGAAAATGCAGCTACACAGAAGTGTGACCACACACAAAAATGTGGAAGGCAAGAGCGAGAGGCAGATGGAGAAAGAGAAGGTGTAAAGATATGCAGGCATGAAGATGGAGCATAAGAGAAGGAGAGAGGGAAAAACAAACAGTCATCGGTATGATTGAGCGTGTCTGTTGAACCAACAGACTTTTCTCTGTCTGTTCATTATAAATATATTTTTCCAGTTAAGGCTTCTTATAAAGAATGGAAACTGTTGAAGTCAGGCTGTTCCTTATTGTTTTCTTTGCGTGTCATACTGAAGCGGGATGCTTAGCTAACAAATAGTAAAATAGAAACATGATGCTAAGGGGTTCAGTGTAGACATGGCTAAACATGACATGTGGTGGAAGAAGAATGAAATGCTTTAAATCTTAAATTAGTAGTTTCCTATTATAAGGGATTTTGTTATGGACAATTTGAATCATTAATCAAAGAGAGCTCGAATCAGCTGACAATTTTAGATAACTTTCTGTAATTGATTTTATTTTGTGCTTCGTCATTGAGAACGGGGCATATAGGAGCAACAGCTTAGTGGATGGTTTCAAAATTGCAGCTTTAATAAACAAATGATTACCCCAGTAGTCCTTTAATAACTAAATGTCTAATACAAAACGTCTCTAAATCATTTATCATATAATTTCCATGTTGACTCACCATTTTCAGAGAGAGAGACGCTTTCTCTGTACTCTTATAGTGATTTATAACATTTCAGCTGTTCGGCTGTCAACTGACTCTAAAAACAATTCTCAAAATCAATACCAGACTAAATGACTTACGATGGACAATTTTCTGCAATGTAGTGAACCTGCAGGTGCCCTCTTTCTGGGTTTCATTTTTTCTGTTCGGAGTGATGCCCCGTCAGTCGCTCTTGTCCTGACCTTATCCTACGTGCTGATTTGACATTTCCTCTTAAAATGCCACAGATAGATCATGTGTGTGTAGAATGGGTGCAGGAAGACTGCTTTACAAAGAGTCATGAGGCTTGCAATACTGTGAGGCAAGCTGCTGGAAATCAGATGTGTTCTAGTTTTAAGAGCGGTCCTATGTGTCAGCACTGAATATTACTCGGGAAAAATCCACACAGCTATGCAGATAATAGTTCATAGAGGCTGATAATCACTGTTGGACATAAAGTCAAACGCCATGATGGGACTGTATGGTAATGGTATCTGTTGTATTCACAGAATTATTTTAGTTTATTAGAAAAGACACCAAAAGCAAGTCGTTAAAATCCTATATCAAACTGATTATGATATAATAATAATAATACAGAAATACCTACAATAAAATTATATGTTCCCCTCTTTTTATTTTGCTTCTATAATAATAGATATTATTTTGATTTAAATGTATTAACTGCTGAAAGATTACAATTCTAATGCAAATGAAAAACTTTTTTTCTGAAACACTATGCGGTAATAATCATCTGTAATCAGGAGGCAGCTGCGTCTTGAAGATTACCTGCACCACTCTGTGAAACACACATTTTCATGGTGCAGTGAGTGTTTTCACGCACAGCGGGGGAGGTATAGAAACTTATGAAGCCCACAGAGATTTCATTCAATTTCCTCAATTTAGTCAGCTCTAATCTCAGAGACGGCAATCTCATCTAGAAAAACAAAACAGGCCCCTCAGAAAAAACAAAAACAGCACGACGGCGCTCTTTTAAAGATCAAAGCAAAGATTAGCCGGCGCAGCTTTGTTGAATTTATACAAGTAACCTCAAATCCTCCGGCCTGTGTTATTTTTTCATTCGTTTTTTTTCACATCAGCCTCAGTCTACAGTTGCAGATCCATGAGTGTTTGTTGACCTCGGCTCCTCTGGAGTGTGTTTGTACTTGTGGATGAGTGTGTGCAGTTTGAGTGTTCGAGAGAGTATAGAGCGGAGGAGTGTTGAGGGAGGGAGAGTAAGAGTGATGTGAGGTAGAGTGTAACTTAATAGATATAAAGCTAAACAACCTTATTCAAAACCAAGCTAAAAGTGAGTGTAACTGGTCTTCTTTTGAGATTTCTCTCTTGTAAAATGTGCTTCCTGATACAAAAGTCAAATTAAAACTTGAGCCCGACCGATAAATTTCCCAGCCAATAATATTGGCCGATATTGGCATATTATGTGACTATCGGTATTGGCTCATTTTATCTCTGATATGCTGATGTAACTAGGTTTATTGAATTAAATTCAGTTCTGGCCAATAAAGGCTTTGGTTCAACTTTTAAAAAAATCTAGTCTTTATTATTAATCCTTTTGACAAGTATTAAATAACAGCATTGGAGGGATCAACACAATAAATCTGTTTCTGTATATGTAGATACATCTAATAAAGATATCGGTGGATATATCTACATCGAAATAAAATGTCTCCCTAAAATTGGTGTCATTTATGGCCCAAAAAAATCATTCTAGCCCTAATTTAAACAGATGAAGCTCTGAACAGAGCTGCACCAGCAATACATTATTTTTAAAACAACAATGTACTGTTAAACATTTCCATGGGTCCAAGGATCCATGGGTTTCTTTGAATTTGGTTTGATTCAGAAACATGGTTACAACATCTTTAAATAAACCCATGAAGATCCACCTGTATAAAAAGTTTCACTCACACTTCAATCTTCCTGAAAATAGTAAAGCTAGGTCTTCTGCTAGTGTCTTGTCATCCAACTGCATGTGCCATTTACATGACCATGGCTCAGATCTGTGGCTTTTGACATTTCAAAAGAGAAATAAAACCTCTGCTACTCCGTAAATTCACACTTCATAGTAGAAGTGTCAATTGTCTAACACATGGTTGAAAACAAATTGGACACACACTAATTGCTTGAAGTGCATTAGTGTGTGTCTGAATGGAGTGTAACATCGGTAACAACGACTACTCTGTAAGCCTCGCAGCCAAACCAAACTTGATGTGTTTGAACTTGAACATTTTTTCAGGCATTGTACCTTGTAAAGATGTTTCCCAAATTCCCACACCTTTTCTTTCGCACACTTTTTTTCTACCTCAAAATGCTATCTAAAGTCTAATTTGGGCTCCTTTATGTGATGCGATGTACAATGAATAATAGCATTGTAATCAGTAGATTAGATAACTACAAAATAGAAAGTTTCAATGACAGCCTTAATGTACATACAGCCTTTTAAGCACTGAAGTGGTACTTTCTTTGCATCAGTGAGGATCACTTGCCAAACCAGGTCTATAACCCCCCTAAGAGACCCATGTGGGGGTCTGAACAGAGGCAGACTTGGCAAAAAGGCTCAGAAGTGACTGCCAAGAGTTACCACACACACACACACACACACACACACACACACACACAGACACAAGGCTTGCCAAACACTAGGGCCCTGGCATGAAGAGTGGCATGCTGTCTGTCTGTGGGTTTGGATCAGTCCCCTCTTTTTTATTTTAGCACTCTTGCTCTCTCCTCATCCTCTCCAAATCTCTACTTTCTTGGCCATGAAGCTGTGCCACCTTGAGATAAAGCGGGATAGAGACGGAAAGAACATTGTAAGAGGTTCAGACATGGTCCATCAACTTTTCTCAACAGGGCTAATGAGACTGTTTTTTTGTTTTGTTTTATAAACTCATGCGTCTATGAATTCTGTATGAAATTTATAATTGTAATGCCAGACTTTGATTATTAAAAAAGGTTTTGCAGAGAAAGAGAAAAAAAAAGACACAATGAATGATGGTAGATGTTGGGCCATGAAGGATCCACCAGATGGATCCTTCATTTGCCACGGTTCTTCTTCTACCCGCTGCTGTAACATAATCGACCTTCAAATGTGCACTCTGAAGGTTGCAGCCCTTTAAATAAGTGAGGTGTCTCAGTGTCCCCCCCCCCCCCCCCCCCCCCCCCCCAACGGACCCCGGATAAATTCTCACAAAACCTCTGCTTGGGAAGAATAAAATGCCTACTTTCATCAAGACCGTGTGAGTCATCTCTTATTTCTGTTTATGTGTTTTATAAAATTACCAGCTCCCTTGGATGTGCTGTAAATTGTTTTTTCCCCATCATCTTCCTTTTGATATTTAAATTGTGTTCTCTGAGTTCTTGCAACATTAGCTTGTCTGAACAACAGCAGTTGCCACACAGATGATTCAGTTAAACCTTTTACAGGCCCAAAGAAACCATCAGAGGAGGAAAATCAGATAACAGGCAGACAATTGCATTCATCATTCAAACTCCAAGACAAGGCAGATGACACCTGCATTGCTTCTTTGATGTGAAAAGGTTTTTGTTGTCAGTTAAGGAATGATTTTCTGGCTGTATGAGTTAGAGATATCAAGGAGGGAGAAATTGAGACAGACCAGGGAAGGGATTTGGTGTCAAACTGAGATTAAATCTCTCCCTGTATCTTAGAAAGAACAATTATTTATATATACTTACTAATTACTGAGGGGAAATGTGGACATGCCCCTCACACACATATTCCTAAAATAAGGACCTATGGGCATGCATCTATGCAGAGCTGTCAGAGAGAGGGGGCTGCACACAGGGTTGCCCCTGACCTGTTGGCCTCGGCAGTGCAGGGGAAGTGAACCGGCTCTTCTTGGGCAACCAATTCCCATACTGGTGAACCTCCAGTTCCCAACCCAAATGTAATTCAGTGTTCACTCACGTTAGCAAAAATACCTATGCTGCTGAGACGGTGTTTTTTTGTGTGCATTTTTTTTCCATTCTCAACAGATGTCTTACATTGTTTTGCCATAACTCTGTAGAGACAAAGACAGTATCAGAATCAGAAATACTTTGTCAATCCTAGGGGGGAATTCGGATCCTAACTTTCTCTGCTGTCTGGTTGCTAACTGCACTCTTTAACAGCAGTTTACTTGAATGACTGTATTTTGGTTCAAATCGGATTCATTTGACTGTTCGGGGTAAAATTGGTCATTGGAAAGATGTTTTTACATGCTTACAACTGCTACAGATGACAGATTTTCTTTGTTGCTTTTTCGGAGCAATTAATTCATTTCTGTCAGAACCGAAAGAGAATTTCAACCAAAATCTTGAAAAAGTTTATCTGGAGAAAATTACCAACCCTCGTGTTGCCCCCATCAGCCCTCCAATCAAAGACACTTTCTCTCTGTTTTCAGGAGCTCTTTTCTGAACAGCATCAAGCAACGAGGGCTGACTTCCTCCCTGCCTGGCTGTTGTGGTGTCAGACAGGATAAGGAGACTCACCTGAGGGAGGTTTAGCAACTTCTGTGAGAGGATATCGCGCAGAGAGAGTTTGCATCTGCAGAGAGTTCTACCAAAGCCCTGTGTGCTACCCAGAGATGTTTTAGAATCACTTTGGATCAAGTCAAGGAAATCAAACTGCTTTAAGATTTTTTTTTGATCCCATCTTTAGAAATAGCATAATAACAACCGCCACTGAGTATTAAGTCTTTATAACCAGTGAGATAAACAATGTGTTTATCAAAATGTTTTAAATTACACTTTTAATTAGGTTAAAATGCTGTTGTATAAAATCTCTTCATAGCTTTGTCTCTAAACTGTCAACAATGTAAAGATACAAAGATATTAAAATATAAGAAAAGCAGCAAGTTGTCAGTTTTAGAACCTATAAAAAAGAAAAGGTAACATTATAAATGAAGTTTTAAAACAAATGCCACCTACTGCTTTTCTCTGTGATTTTTTTTTTTAAAGGAAACAGAAATGAAGCTTCATGATGTGAAGCCTTGGTAATAAATGTTATCTTGATAAAACCCTGTTAAAGGACATTTTGAAAAGGTGGTAAAGAAGGTGTTAAAGTGTGAGGAAAGAGCAAAAGGTTAAGAAATGTCATCTTTTCTTCACATGACAAATTTATCTAGCAGCCTTAAGTGACTTGAATGCTTTCTTTCACAGTCCAGATCTTAAACTACTACAGAAATGGGACACACGTGGGTTATTAATGAACTGACTTTACCTCATTGTCAAGAAAAATAACCAAAACCACCTTTAAAAGTATAGATTTGAAGAATACATAATGTCGGCTGTGTAAGGTGGGTGAGTGGAAATCGTGCTGTATTGGTGTTGTGCGGTAACACACAAGTCAAATAAACCAAAAACAAAGTTGTGTTGTAAATGAGATCTCTCTCAGACTGAGTGTTGATGTAAGGCCGAGGCACACCGGCCGTCTTCTCATTACCTACCACCAAGTCTGCATCCTTTGAGACAGAAAGCAAGCATCAGTCAGTGCAGAGGGGCCATCACATTTCAATTACCAGTTTTTAAAATTAGCCAAAATATTCGAGTACAAGCAAACACCTCAGCTTTTCTGTTTTGGATGTTGTGTTTTTTGTACTGCTTTGGGCTTGCATTTTGTGGAATAATTCAGAACAATAGTCATAAACTAGGTCAATTTTGAATAGCATTGTGTTTATATTTTTGTGCAGAAGGAAATGTATCAGTTTTTAAGAGTAACAGGCTGGAAACTTGGACTATAATGAGAACTCCAGGTGAAGTGTGCAGACACACATTTGGGAGTATTTGGATTTTTCTCTGCAAACCCCTTTGAGGATCAGTCGGTCTTCTTGGATCATTTGGCCATCAGTTGTTTTGGCTCCTCTCTTGTGTGCTGTCAAACATTTGCTGAATGCTGGGCTTTCACTCTTCCCTCACTGTACCGTTGTGTATTATCCGTGTATATACAGTTGTTGCTTGGGTGTGTGCAGATACTCTGTGGTTGTGTATGTATGTGTGAAGGTGTGCACTTGTTTTTGGAGATAATAGGTAAGTGTGTCGCTGTGAAAAGATGTGCAGCTGTGTTTCTGTTCACAGATGACTGCCTGTTTGTGTTTGTGCACTGTGCCCTGATGAGGTATCGACTGCTGTAGTCAAACCTCTGTAAGCTGACACATCCTATCTGTGGAAAGCTTCCAGGATCATAAGCCTCTGTAATTACAGAGCAGGCTTTACAACATGGATCGTCTTCGTAATAATTCAATTACCGAGGTCAACAGAAGAAAAGGTGCAAAACATGGCCGCAGCTCCTTCCAAGTCGATGCATTTTGATAGGAGTGCTAGTGTTCTGTTTATGCACATAGCTTTTTTCTTTCTCAATTTTGAATGCATATCTTCCCATCAATTGAACTTGAAAGTAGTATCTTAGTAATATCAATTTTGTAAGCTTTTCCATTACCTCTAAGGACAAGATGGCAGATGGGCTGATGGTTTAAAACCAACAAGGGGAACATAAGAAAATAGTTAGATTAATATGGTCAATTCCAAAAACACAAATATTGCTGTAGTTGTTACTTTTTTACCCTCATTGAGGCTCTCTTCTGAGGCGACTGAGGCTCTGGATGTGGAACTGGTCGTCTTCCATTTCTTCCTCACGCTCTCTCTCTCCTTGCCTGCTCACCTGGGCTGGTGACAGATTCAATCTGTCCTTACACTGGGCTGTCCTGGCACACCAGTACGCATGCTATTTATCTTGTCAGCACACATTCTTCACAGTTCTCCTATCTCTAACAGGCTGGATAAGTGTCTCTGTCCTTCCCCCCTCCATGGCAAAGTCTTTTAGGGATGGACATAATCCTTACAGTGTCCCATTTTGTTGTGTTCATGATTGTTTTGTTGTTGTCATCGATGTACGTTGATGTGTGTTTGATCTACTGTACACATGGTAGGCTCTGACTTGCTTTTCCTCCCTGGATTTCTGACCTACACACGGTATTCAGCTATTCAGACTAATGAGCAAACATTACCTTGTGATGGCTGGATAATTTGAAAAAGTTTCGTCAAAATAATCTAGCAATTTCTAACAAGACATAAAGAAAGCTTTGCGTAACATGACAACTACCTGCTTGGCAAATTACGATAACAATAAATCCACTGAGCTCAAAAATAGTCACGAAATCAGATCCTCAAATCAATGTTTGTGTAAGAGTTAATACAAACCCTGTGTATTCTATAAATACTGAATATGTGACAGTCAATCACGACAATATTTCAAGCTGTCAGTTGAGCTGTCATTCTGATAAAAATAAAAACTTCAGTGAAAAGCAAACTTGAATACAGAACTTGAGGTTTTTATTTCGAGCACAAACCTGATAAATCTGTCTACCTGTGAAACTTACCTTTGAAGAACAGGCTAATGTGCAATCACAGGCTAATGTGCAATCACATCCTCTTGAACATGCTTGTGAAGAAATTTCACAGTTAATTGATTGTCAGTGGGACTGTATCACCGCTGTGATACGCTGGACAAATATAACCCTGTGTGACAAGAAAATTAGACTGTCATTATTATTACTATTGTATATGTAGCTTAGTTCTATCATCCCTGTGAAGACTTGCAATACCATATCATCATCTGATACTATTAATAATACACTTTTCAGCAACAAAGAAATTGACTGTGCTGTTGTCAGCCAAGTGTTTAGCAGCCTTGTTTTCTCACATTGAAAATGCCGGATGTGTAACTCTGTTTTGAACGAGGTGATAATACTATTCCTGCTGAGCAATTTTCAAGTCTGTGATTACCTGTCAGAGCAGTTTGTGAGTAGCTGAGGTGGAGATGAAGGGACGTCCAATCAACTCACTTGTATACCGTAACATCAGCACACAGCTCTTCAGTTAGCAGTTGACTGAAAGATGAAGCAATTATCTTTGTCCACGCATCTGACAAATAAATGTCAGGCCCACATATGTTCAGCTCTTCAACAGTGTTAACTGAATGTATATCTAGCTGATGAAGCATCTGCACCTGGTGATACAATTGCTTCAAAACCAATCCATCCAGTCACACTTTTGTTTTTTCAATGAATCAAGTATAATTAGTCTGCTTAGTTGTTAAAAGTTTGAGCTTCACAATGCTGAAAGGTATATTTTTGTACTTCTTTCCCCGAGCTGGCGTGTGAAAAAGACTCAAGGGTGTAATTGCAGCCGAGTTCACTTTGAAGATTATACCTGCTTATGCTGAGTTGTCTGCACACAACATGTGGCAGAGATGATCTTGACAGGGAGCTGTGCCACAGCTTTTCTCAGCTGCTACACAGCTATCAACCAACAAGTCATACTTTTTTTTTTTTTTTTTTTGTCTGTGGAAGCTTTGGGTGCTTTTGTTGGAGAGCTTCTGACATATTCAGGGGTACTTCAGTACCACCTCACTTTTTTTTAGACATGGTTGTTGACTGCTGCTGTGGAGAGTTACAAGTCGAGAGACATCATCCATTATCTACAGTTTTTAGTGCAACTCTGAACTTCACATTTCCTAGAAAGATAAAAAGAAGTGCAGAAATCTCTTGCCGCATTTGACACTTTATTTTCTTCATGTCACCTTAGTAGTGGTAGTATTTTGTGTGAAATGTACTGTAACTGACAGCAAAGCTTGGGGGTATCTTGGTGCTTATTGTGAAGAAAAAAACATTGCTTTCTATTCTTGATTATTCACCTACTGTACACCTTTTTTCCATCTCTTATTTTGTTCTGATTTCCTTGATTAGAGATGTAATTATTGAAGATCCTTATATAAGTGGCTGTCAGACATTTGCGAGAATAACCTTTGTCACGTTTTTTTCTTTTTAAATCTCCTTTCATGCTCTAAATCACTCAGGAATTAAACCCTCAAGTGTTTGTACAAAGCTTGAGTGAGTCAAGGTTTTTCCAAGCAGGCCTCCTGAGCTTACCTGCTTCATCTGCTCTGAGGTAAAGTCTTTGGGGATATCAAAGTGCTACACCTCAGATGGCCCCCAATGCATTTTTTCTTCTTCTAAAAATCCATTAGATGACATCGCCCTCCACCTGCACCCTCTCCTCAGCTGTCCTCTCTGTGGTTGTTGTTTCTGATTCGGTGAGGATAGATTTAAAAAAACACATTTAACAACTTCTTTGACCCTCAAATGGTGCCAACATGGGGCTTGTCTGCCATGTCATAGAAGCAAAGAGTTTAGTACTTTGTTCACAAGTCAGTGACACTAATTGGTTTATTTTTAACTGCCTTCATTCTGTTCTCTAACACTGTGTTTGGCATCCTTCTGTATTTTCTTTTTCTTTTTTCAACTGCACTTAGGATCTTAATGTTATTTTAATGTCAATTACAACTTTAGAGCCATTACAGAGGTCCAGCCAAGGGTTGGCAATGTAAAAATCTAAATACTGTAAAAATGATTGATGAAGTCATTTAAATTATAGACTTGTAGTACCTTTGGGCACATATCTAAGATCCAACAAACCATTGATTATTTTAGAGGGGCATGATTTACAGAAGAGACTCGACAGTCATGTTAGCAGCTCTTTTCAGGTACACAGTGATGCTTTGAGCCTGATAATATGCACTGGATTATCAGAATTGATTAGGAGGTACTGCTATGACTACGGTCTACACAGATTCTCATGGCAATCTCTTCAACTGTCATTAAGTATTTGAGTTGATTTGATGGCTGACTTTGTAAGAGTTAAATAAGACTGGAATACGTTCACTCTAGAGATATGGCAGTAAATATTAGTTTGCAAAAGTAGCTAATTAGTGTTAAACTGTATGTTGTTCTTACCCTTTAAGGAGAGGGCCAATAAATCTTCAACCATTTCGCATAAAGCCTCTACAACAAGCCACAGCCAATTGTAGTCACTGCAGAGTCTAATGACAGTTAAGGCCTTTGCACACTTGAAACCCTGAAAACCTTTTTTTTCCCCGGAAGAGACAAATGTCTCGTCCTCATCACGCAGAGCGATTAAGCAGTGAAGTTGATTTCATGGTTCTTTCACTCCTTGAAAAAAAAACATCAGGGTCCGTCCATGCTTTGGGGCTTTTTGCCTTTATTTAGACAGGACAGTGGATAGAGTGGGAAATCAGGAGAGAGAGTGAGAACTGACATCCTGGAAAAAAAGACGCAGGTCGCACTTTAACCTGGGCCGATTGCTTGGAGGACTAAAGCCTCTATTCATGAGGTGTGACCTATAAATGCTAGGCCATCAGAGCCCCTACTGTGATATTTTCTGAAATTGAAATGCACTTCTGGCCTGCATACAATAAACCACCTCGTATGACACAGACCTAGACGCAGCAGTGACAGATGTTAAAAATACTATTAAGATGGTTGTCATCACAATCTTGACTGCTAATGTAGAGGCATTATTATTTTTCATTCTGTTTTAAAACCTGATTAAAAACTCCTCACAGGAGCATTTTCAGTTAGAACCAGTTGCCTAAACCATCATCTCTCTTGGACAAAATCTGTCAATGTGCGATCTATAAGTCCATGTCTGCAACTTAATTCTCTCCTGGTCTCTTCTTCTCATCACATGAGGCTAAGACAGCTGGGAGAAAGCTCACTGTCAGCGCATCAGCAAAAACATTACTTTCATTAGGCCCCATTACATCACAACAGAAATCCTTGTTAAAATGTCATTTGCTAATTCCATTCAAAACTCATTTCCACCCAGCTGTCCCGGCAGGATTAACATGTCATTTATTGGGATGTGGAAGAAAATAAGCTCAAAGTTTATGAGCAAAAGTAAATGGAGAAGGGGGAAAGAGAGGGAGACAGGGGCTCAACATCCTATCCAGGCAACCTCCTAGGTTGGAAAATGAAGCCAATGCTGAAGTGCAACAAAATCTGATGTTCCTCAAGTGTCCACTTGAGACTGGCTGCAAAAGCAAAGGGTTCCCCATGATTGCAAAATCGTATATTACAGCACCCATTGTTACAAGTAAACGATTACAGCCTGGTCGTTTGAAAAACAAACTAAGTATAAATAGTTCCTTTCTTTACTGGTCAACACTGTAAGGAGTTCAATTTGTTTTATAACTCATCCAGTGTTTCCCCTAGGTTTAAAGCATTGGGGGGGTGGGGACAAGCCGACCTGCCGACACAGCGACACGACGACACAAACACTTGAAGGAATCTTGGTGTTCATGGGTTACTTTTAATGACAGCTGTCCTTTTCTAACGGAAAGGTATCCTTAAATGACTTCTTTCCCTGATTTCCGACTCTATCCACTATCCTATCCCTACAATAAAGGCACAAAAAGCCCCCCCCCCCCAAAAAAAAAAAAAAAATGTATATATATATATAGATATATATATATCTATATATGTATATATTTTTTTTTACTTGACCTTCAGGGGGGGCGGTGGGGGCTGTTGGGGGCCCCCTAATATAATGGTAGGGGAAACATTGTGTCACCCATTTTCATAATTTATCCCACGCGTTATTCATAAATATAAAGCAAGATATAAAGATGGATGGACGGATGGATGGATGGATGGATGGATGGATGGATAAGGTAACATTTCTTTCAGCTGTTTCGAAATGGAAACGACGTCGGTGAGAGGAATCGCTCTGATTGGCTGTTCGGAGGTTTAATTTATTTCCAGCTCTCGACACAGGGTTGGGAAAGCCCCATGAGCATGCTGCTGTAGTATCCATGCTTTCACAGTGCGGTTTCTCCTTATTTTTCGCCTCCACCTCTTCTTTTCTTTTTTCACTAAAACACCAAGGACTGACAACGCCAGAAAAAAATAATATATATATATATATATATACATATATATGTATATATATATATATATATATAATTTTTTTTTACTTGACCTTCAGGGGGGCGGTGGGGGCTGTTTGGGGGGCAGGCCGCCCCCCTAATATAATGGTAGGGGAAACATTATGTCATCCATTTTCATAATTTATCCCACGCGTTATTCATAAATATAAAGCAAGATATAAAAATGGATGGACGGATGGATGGATGGATGTGTAGATAGATAGATAGATGGATGGATGGATGGATAAGGTAACATTTTGTTTTCATCTACTGCTGCTGGAAGGCTTTCATCTCACATTGACAATGCAAAGATGATGATGCTCACCAAGTTAAGTGCTTAACGTGTTTGCCATCTTAGTTTAGAGTTCTAAGATGATACATTTGCTAATTTACACAAAAAAGCACAGTAGAGGATGATATGAATGTCATATATCCAGATAAAACCAGATTTGACCTTATGTTTGCGATAAAAAGCTAAGGAAATACTTAAGCTACAGTTCATCTTTAGGGGTAATAACTGTGCTTGTGAAATGTCATGGTAAAGCATCCAGAAGTTTTTGGGGCAAGCTCAAAACCTTAAATGGTGCTCGAGAGAAAGTAGAGTGAACATTTAAGTAACAAGATCACTTCATCTTGGAACCATGAATATGTGTATCATTGTCTTTGCCAACCCCTTAACAGTGAGCTCTTACCCAGGATTACTGGAAACTTTGATTTGAAGAAGATCAGTCAAGTCATTAAGATTCTTTCAGGGCCATGTAGGTCAGCAGTGTGTCTGATAAATCACTGTTTTCCAGAATGTGAAAAAGGTGAGATGATATTAAAGACGTTTGTAAGTGCAGTGTAATATTTCTGCCATTTCTTGAAAATAAATAACTGTTACTGAGTAACTGATCTAAATTAAAAGATCACCTTTTTAACAAAGCCTTCTGCTTGTGCTTTTAGTTTCGTTAGTTGCTTAGTTGATTAAATTAGTTTTTATTTCTATTTTTTCTTCCTGTAGCACTGTAGTAAAGTGCGTTACTAATTAAATGTAGTATTATTATTATTATTATTATTATTATTATTATTATTATCATGATAATCCCAAATGACTTTTAACCAATAACTAACTTTGTCTATTCTGGGCTTTAGGATGCTTTTGTGGATTTATTAGGATTTTGAGTAGCTCTGTGTGCTATAAACTGAGTGTGCCCACTCTCTCTCTCTCTCTCCTACGAAGCACACAGTAGACTGCTGTATGTAAAGAAGCTCTCTGTCTGGATGGCTGCCTATTGAAGTGGGATAAGCCAGAAGCTTCAGTTGTTCCAAATAGGTTTGGGACTGCGCCACAGCGAAGCACATTTCTGAGTTAGTGCTATTCCTGAGTTTTTATCATGAAGTGAAAAGTACTCCTTCTTTAAGTTGTTTTTCATCAAAACCTGGTGAGCCTTTTTTTTTTTTTTTTTTTACCTTTCACAGAATAAACAAGTTATATCAAGGGTATTCCTGCTGAAATAAATAAAGTGCACTTTTTTTGTTGTTGAAACTTTTAAATAAGCCATTGATTATATAAACGTGCATAATATTCCTAATGCATAAAAGTACTTTTGCTCACACTTTTGCTCACAATATCTCCACTCATGCTGTATCTTAGGGTGCATACACACAAATTCAAGCAGCTGCTGACTAAAAATTATTGCTTGTTGTTTGAGATCTCATAACACATATTACAGAATGATTAAACAACCAGTGCAACACTCAAGTATTAACGTATCTTCTGCTTACACTTAATTGTCAACAACTTATTTTTATTATTTACACACACACAAATATTGTTAAAAGGCAAAAAAAACATTTCATTCACAAAGCTTATTTGTATCTCTTAGATATTGTTCAGCTACCTGTTGCCATAATGGAACATATTTGTTTTGTGTACGGCTGTTTAAGGTAATGGGTGTATTTACTTTGCAATTATTATAAACGGCTCTTGACAGGAACATTATGTTCAAGCCTAAAAGTAAATGGAACGCTCTCATCAGAAGCACACATCAGCTCTTAGAAGGGAAATATGCACTTTAACAATCTCAGCCATTATGAAACAGAATCAAGGTGCTGGATTTGACAAACAACCCCTGTGCCTCTTCTACTAAAAGGAAATAAAAGTGTTTTGTTTTCCCTGATTTAACAGCCATTACTTATCCATGCCTCTGCAAGCAGTCTTAAAGATAAACTGAACACTACAAACCCCTGGTAAGTAAGAAGCGGTGTTATGCAGGGCAGAGGGATTGCAGTCACTGGCTGCTCAGGTGTGTTAGTGTGAATTGTCAGTCGGCTCGGGGGCCCTGCATGAGGAGTGGAGCTCCTCTGCTGCTGATTATTCCATACTGAGCTGAAGTATAGTGTATCTTTGCATGGAGACTCACAATGGCACAAAACAACATATCAATTATTCCCCTCTAAATCTGGAGTATCAGAGAAATGGAAGGGGGCGGGGGGAGAGTTTTCAACCAATAAACATGCAGCTCTGTGCTTCTTTTAAGAAAATAAAAACAGGAAAAAAAATCTTTACTTTTTTTCTTTTTTACTTTTCCTCCCTGCTCTGCTCAAATAAATATTTTTGGAACACATTTGCATACCTAGTATTTTCTTGGGATAATTTACAACACATTTTGAGAAGATTTTTTTCCGCTGTATTTTAGCCCTCCTAGGATGGTCCTTCAGGTTGTGCTTTTATACATTTCCAAACATATTGATGAGACTGCTTTTTTAAATTATTTCAATAAGTTTTCACTTCACTTAAAATATATGCTCTCCTGAGGTCACTGGATATTCCATCAATCTAGTTTCAATCAGTTTCAAGATGGGCTTCAGTTTTCACTTCAGCATTTTAATTATTTAATTTAATGGAGTTAAATTATTTGAATGTGAGCTTTAACTCTCTTAACTTTGAGTCTTCAGGTTCATACTGTGCCTCAGTCTTAGAGGTTGGATATTCTCAAAGCACAGAGCTAAATTATGATTAAATAAGTATAAATGGTGTTGTGCAGTGCAAGCTTTCAGATGATTTCTTTGTGTTGCATTGATCAATGAATGTCTTCTTTAACTAGTTATACTTCAAACATTAGAGAAGCTTTTTACAGCATCTGGAAATGTTTACACCTGTGCAGTAATGTAAGTGCTGCAAATATCTTAAAGGTGTTTAAGATTTAAGACACATGTTTTTGTGACACTAATATGTGTCTCTAGCCTGTCACCAAACCCCCCAATTACAAGACAAAGTCCATCCTCTCCGTCCTTTGCCTGCTCCTGTTTTCAGAAAATGTGTGCTCAAACTGGACTTTTGGAGATTTTCCCTTCATGACATCACAAAGGGCAGTAACCCTGCTCACAGCTAGATGTTTGTTCTGCCATCTGAGTCAACCTTCTCACCATAAACATTTGGGCATGGCGCAAGAAAGACCAAGCCACCAAAGCCCTTCCAGAGGGACGTCGTCAGACACAGCTCACTTGCATTTAAAGCTACAGACACAGAAACAGCCTGTTCTTAGCAGGGCTGAAATAGCAGGGTTTCATAGCCATGCTAAAATATAGAATCAGAGTGGATTTTTGGCAAGAAACTTCACAGATATGTTTTGGGGAGCTCTGAGACTTATGTAATCTTGTTGGAAAGGAGGATAGTATGTGACCTTTAAGAATAAACTTACCTACTGTTTGTATAACGGGTCTATAGCATTACTCAAACGCTGGCTTCACAAGGAATGTGTATCAATGGAAAAACTTTTTTGCTCAAAAGTACAATAAAGAAACAGTTTAGAAAATAACAATAATAAAATGGCTTAACCCCATCGCCTAAAACTACTAAGGCTGTAGTTTCACCATACGCTTATCACAGTCTGTTCATCATAACCACCATCCCATCTCTACACTAATATCTGTCATTATTTCATGCAACTCCACTGTAATGATAGTCATTTGGTCCTGCTGTGTCACAGAGTGTGACTGCTTCTCTGTGACATTTTATATGCATGTTTTTTTTTTCATTACTTCAGCTCTAATGGTGGATATGTTCTTTACAATGAAACCTAGTTTACTACTTTCTACACCAGCATCAGCCTCTGTGATGACGGCATCTCTTCATTATTATCTTTCAACACATCACATAGGAAAACAACATAAATAACTTTTTCAATATAGATGTGTTGGAAGCAATTTGTTGCTATAATAAAATGTATATTACTGTAAATGCAGACTCGGGGGGGAGTCTATCGAAATGTCCTACTTATTTATCAGAAGACAGGACAGTCTCATTTAATCATTTCAGACAAACACTGAAGTAAAATGTTACTGCTATTAAATGGATAATAATAACAGTCTTTAACACACAATATACAGTTACTACAGACATTCACGCCTCATAGTTATAACTATGGTGTTACGAGGTCAGTATTTAATTTGTCATAAACTTTAGTTTCTGATGAAAAGTGTGTGGCAGTATTTTTTATTCAGTGCTAATTTCTTATCTTTGTGTTCTAGGAACTGAAAAACATTGCACCTTTAAGAACAAGCTAAAGACCCAGCTCTTTTCTGATGTAGATGATTTTGATGAAGAGGGTATTTAGGTTTATTTTGGTTTTGATGCTGATTAGAACTCTAAAGAACAGCTGTCGATGATGTTGATGACAATATATTGACTTTAAATACTTAAAAATAAAAAATGCTTTGCCTTATTGGGCTGCTTGTCAGTACCTGCTTCGGATCGGACATAAAGCTGTTCGTTTGCACTTACTCACATTGTTTCCTCCTTTTCAGATCATTGCTTTTGTTGTAATTATTCTCTGATGTTTGTTGCTTTGGACAAAATCATCTGCTAAAATTGTAGAATTGTAGAACTTCACAACTGAAAAGCTTATAATTTAATGCTGCTAAATACTAGTTTGTATTTAGCTGTTATTGGCTGAGTTTCATTGTGTAAACGGGGAATAAAACATCTAAAAGAAAACATGATACATTTCAGTAGGGTAACATCTTCTCCTGAAAATGCATCGCTGGATTCATTTACTTTTTTTCTTTAGATTAAGTGGAAGTCATGTACCCTAAAGATCTCTACAAGGACATTGTACACCATATTTTTTTCAATACACTGAGATTTTTGGTCCCCTTGATAGAAAAGAATGTATTATATTCTTGACAAGCTTTGAACAGAAAAAAAAAACATCACCTGGGTATGCCTTCTATAATGTTGACACCTCTTTTCCTATTTGTGCTCTAATCATTGTAGAAATGTTGAATCAACCATAAGCACATTTGGCTTCTGCTTTATAGGTCCTCATCTTTTTGTATTTAATTTTGTATTTTTGTTTTGTAGCTGTGGTGAATGATCCATTGATGAGATTCCTGACAGGAGCAGGCCTTTATCTTTGCTACTCAGTGAAGTACTGTTCACTGTGAGAGGCACACTAATGATGGAAACATCACTTCTGATTTATAGTGTGTCAATAACCACAGCAACAATTGACAGAAAGAATGACGTTTAAACATCCCCATGTCTGCACTCATTATACCACAGGGTTTTATTTTCAAATGCTGTCAGTGATACATGACAGGCTGTTCTGCTGCTGCATTAACCACAATTAGCCACAAGTATTAGTTACTGCCTTCAGTATCTCCAACTTTTCTGGATTTATCGGCTCACTGCTTTCCTCAGGACTAAATCATCTCAACCAAATTTGGATGTTTTTCCATGAATTTGACAGAGATTTGAAAAGTATAACAAGGATGAATATGAATAGTTCTAATGATCATGTTTAGGCATGTTTATCCTCAAGCATCTCCAGCTGGTCCAGTCTTTGAATAATACAGGTCTTAAAATGTGTATTTAATTCTAAAAGTGGCTGAACATTGGTCCCAATAAAGTTTAATCAAAGAAGAAGAAGGTACCTGAAGGTTTTACTGTCATTTCTATTGATAATCAGTCTTTCAAAATGCCCCTCATATTTTCTAAGAAAGGGGAACAAATCTCATGGAGCAGGACGGCGTGCATACTGAGTGCATACCATTAAGTACTGTAGTATTTTGGTTGAAATCGAAATGTTTTTATTTGCAGGTGGTTTGATTTAAATAGAAATCAATTCCCCTCTGCAGTTAGATGGCCTTTCTGCCATTATATGTCTGCTTTATTGCATCTTTATTTAACCAAAACCAAATTATTTCTATAAAAGATGCCATACTCTAATCCTAACATTAATCCTGATTAAACCAAAACTGTGAAATTTCTAAAATGTCAATGAAATGTTATCTTTCCTTTGTGCCAGAAAAGTGACGCTGGCCTGTTTGGTTTTTGCTGTAATCACATTAAAAGACGTACTAATGATATAATCTCTGAATCCACAACACAATATTTCTCTCAGTGATTGGATTCATTTAACAGCAGTTGTGGTCTACTGTATATCATTAAAATTGTAACCTTGTTGGATTAGTGCATTGAAGACATATAGGTTTCATCTAGTTTTGCAGTTTTGGTAGAATATATAAATATAACAGTGACATATTATTTTTGACTATATTTACTTTGAAGGTGCAGAATTGAGTTCTATGACTCTCTTGACAGCTACTGTAAAGTACATGTATCAAACCTGACACATCTATTTCACCAGAGTGGAAAAAAACACACATTAGCAAGTCATATTTGACCCTGGTCTGCTGGACTGCTGTCCACTGGGTTTGATGCTACAGGTTAGTAACCCTGTTAGTCAGAGTGAGAATCTCCAAAATGAGCCTGCTGAGGCAATTTAAGCTTCACTGACCCTCATCTGCTGCTGGGGCACACACACAACCAAGCTCTCTCTGGATTTAATTCTCTTCACTGAAATTGAGAGTTTATCATATCATGGCTGTACGGAAGTCCAGGGTTACAAAACATGCATGACACAGATACCACATGTCACCAGGTAACAGGAACTTGTGGGATTCAGATGTAATAAGTTTGCTACATTAGCCAGCATTTTTTTTTTTATAATTCCCATTTCTAGCCACTTAATCATCTGTTCTTTTAATTCAGAGGACTATTTGTGGCTGATTTACCTTGATTTACAGCCTTTTGAATGTTCCCTGAATAGAAGTAAAATTATTTCATCACAGTTTGCCCTGTAGGAGTTTGGTAAAAAGACACTGAGGCTTGTATGATACAATTAAACCTGATAGTAACAGATGTGACTTTTGTCCCAACTAGCAGCTACCTTTTTCCTTGTCTAGTTAGTGCACTAATTATGTGCGTTCTAATAAGGTTACAGTAAAATGATTGCACTAAATCACAATGTTATGATAGGATAAAACATCTCCATTTTTTTTTTAAACGGCTATTCAAGCTCTTGTCTGATCCCTGATCAGTTTCGCCTCAACCCATGTTTTGGAGACAGAGATTAGTCAGAATATGGGACTTTTATGTTGCATGAAGAAAAGTAGTCCAAACTCAAAATGTTATACTTAATCTATGATTTAGTCGTAGCCCCAAGCTGCTGTCGGCTCATATTAGCATCGCATCGCTAAACAATTTGTTTGTTGGCAGCTCTGAAGAAGTGGTTGTGGTGAATTGAAAAGTTGTCATGTTGTGGTTCGAGTTTTCTTCACACATTTCAGTGAGCTTTTCGGCCTGGGTCAGATTCACAGGAAATTGAAGCAGGTGTGAAGACAATGTAAAGTGTCTGTGTGATTAGATTCTCTCTTCTCACTGATCTTTGTCTTCAGGATCTCTTTTATTCTCTGCTCCACCCTTTTTGTCTGCTCAACACGGATGGATACGGTATTGACAGCGTCCCTCAGTGGAGCAGTGTTGTAAGTAATGGTCATGGATTGTTGGGAACAGAAAGACAATTGATCAGATGAACTCATAAAGGAGTGAAGGCCGGCTCGATGCTGCTCAACAGTCTACTGAGAGCGTAAATGATGCTGGCTGAGACGTGGGCAGGGACGGGGGCGATGAATGTCACATCGCAGCCATTTGGGACTTGTCGCAAATGTCCAGTAATTTTCCACAAGCTAAAATTGTTACTCTGTTAAACCTTGTCAGCTGTAACAGGCTCAAGGTGCAGTGATGAGTGGGAGGTCTGTGATTTTGAAGGTCTTGTTTAAGGACTCTGATTGAATGCCATGAACTTCATCTTATTGAACCTTCCAACCAGGGGCGGCAGGAAATGATTGATATCTGAATTATTCTACTACTAATGTGTCTAAAAGAGAACTGTTGATTAATGGGCCGTAAAAGTTACCAAAACCCTGAATTTGATATCTTTTGATGTCTTTTTTTAAATCAAAATAAGCAGCAAAGAGACGCTTTTGAGCCATCTTTTCTAAAAAAAAACATGGCTGAATATTGTTCATGATTATCAAACAGAAGGACATTGATTATTTTGTTGGGAAAAACGAGTTCCAGCCCTAATCTCAAGGAAAATTTTGTATTTGAGAACTTTTTAAAATATCAATAAAATGTTTAAACATTATTAGTTATATATGTTTATATGTTCTTTATTTTAATAATTTAAAACATTGACGAAAAAACGTTCGTTTTTAATCCAATTTTAATGTTTTCTAGCTAAGATATTCGGTCCATACTGCTAAACTGCAGATTTTAATAGAATTTTCTTCATGACTTCAGTGAATTCATAATCCATCCATCCGTTATCTAAACCCCTTTTCCGGTTTGGGCACGCGGGGAGGCTGGAGCTGATCCCTGCTGTCATTGGGCGAGAGGCGGGGTACTGGACTTTTTGCCAGTAAATTACAGGGCTGACAAATAGAGACAGACAACAAGCCACACTCACATTCACACCTTTTAGAGTCATCAATTAACCTAACGACTATGTCTCTGCACTGTGGGTAAAAGCTGGAGGGACGCATGCACATGCCAACTCTTTACAGAGAGGCCCTGTTGGCGGGGATTCGAACCATAAACCCTACTCGCTGTGAGACAACAGCACTAACCACTGTACCACCCTGCAGCCTTGAATTTATAACACACATCTCAATTGTATTTTTTTTACAGCAGCTCTGTGTACAGTATAATATTGCAAAACTGGGGTATGAGTTTGTACAGTTGCATGAAAACCTTCATATTTGTGGACTTCTCATTTTGTTAAGCCATGTGAAGAGTTACTTCAGAGGGCTATTATTGTTTTTCAAAGCAAAGACAAAAGTGGTATTTTGTGCATGTATATGTCCTGTGGTCATCAAACTAAAAGTATGTAGCAATCAAAGACATAAGGCAACCATTGGTTTTTACAATATATTTAATTCGATTTTTTTTTTTTATTACAAAACAATTCCCTCATAAACCAGAACACACAAAATGCATAAAGAAAACTGTACAGTCAGTTGTCATGTCTGAACGTGTTCTAAACATGAACAATGTTATCTACAACAGTGGTTCTAGAAATGTCTATCACACCAAGCGGATCAGCTCTGCAGCCCCTTACTGTCAGGGTTAAAGGAGAGGTATGAAGAGAGGCATGTGACTCTGAAGGTAGATCCAAACAAACAACATGAGCTAGTCAATAATGTAGTTGTATCATCAGGTTGCAGGTACAGTCTCTTTGTTCTTTGCTCTCCTTGGCTCTAGTAGCAATGCGATACTGCTGAATTGACCTGAAGAGATAAGCTGACAGATGTGACAATGAGAGGGCAGAAAAGTGACTTTTTCACTAGTAACTGTGAACCATACGTGACAGTGAGTGATCACTGAGAGGTGGTAGATAATCGTTTTTGAAGATCTATTTCATCACATGCATGTCTTGGATAGATTATTCACTTTAGGGCGTGACTTTGGATAGGATAGTGACTTTAAGAAGCATCAGAGCCTGATATTTTCATTGATGCAGTGAGAAAACTGGGCTACCAATTAGCAAATGTCCATCCAATAAACATAAATATATACTAAGTATTATCTTTCTCTCCTCAGTGCAACAGTGGTCTAAGAAACATTATCATCATCTTTCATGCCAGAAAAGATCTTCATGGCAGATTAGCAGCAAATATCTAAATCACACACAACAATGACATTTCTGATTCACCTCTGTGTTAACTTTTTCTTTTCTTTTCTTTTCTTTTCATACACAGCTTGGTTTCTACCCTACACATTGCATTGCAATGAGGAGTTACAGGCACAACTACATTTGAGAGTGATTCATATTCAAATCTGCTTCTGTTTTGTATATTTGTTTGTTGCATGAGCAGATATATATTTAGCTAAGACTTTAGCTGAATTTATAGCAGAACACTTTCCTCAAAGATTTTTTTTACATCCTTAATTCAGGCTTTCATATCTTGCTCTGTTTGTGGCCTCCAGGATCAAACTTAGATTTAAAGTCACATCAATGGGTTTGACACAAGGTTCAACAAGGAGTCGACAACTGTAACATCCTAAAGGCTGTGAGTATTTGTTCAGTGATAAGATAACCAATGTGGGAAAGATGTATCCTCTATCAAAGCAGAGGTCTAGCATGATAGCTAGCTGGCCTTCAGTCCTCCTTTTTTTGGTCAGTTTATTTTGACTGCTAATTTTGTTCTAAAAAATGGTCTTGGCAGACTTTTTGCTTCCTACTTTTTTGCTCTGGATGGAAAAGGTCCATTGAAAATAATTCAATAAGTTAGATCGTTATTTTACAAAACCCCCAGAATTTTGACAATATAAAGGCCTCTTCATATGTCAGGGTTAAATTGTAATCAAATGCTCTAATTTGACTTGGCCTGAAAATGAAGGCCTTTTGACTCATTCAAACAGAGAGTCCAAGAGCTTTCTTGTGATTTTACATCTATGTGTACTCATTTAAAGAGTAGCTTACATGTTCTTTATTGCTATGAATACAAATTAAAAGCAGTTAAAATGATCCAGCTTTACAATAAGTAGCAGGCTTATATAACCAGAAATATTTGATTCAAGGAGAATACAATTATGCCTGCTATAGGAATACGCTTATTGAAAAATAGCTCTAGCTTTATTTTATTATATGGAGGAACAAAGGTAATTATGACGGCTGGATGTTAGGAGATGATCATCTTTAGGTGTAGTTTGAGGCCAAAAGGCAGAGAACATATTCAGCTATTGCCCCTAGACTGGCACCCATTATTACTCAGTAACTAAGAGTCATCAAGGGTGTTGTCCAAGTGATGTATTCATGTGCAGACCTCTGCACTGTTATCGAGGGCCAGAAATGTTTAAGAGACACTGAGGTTGAACTAATTACTGATGAGCGTTACGACATCTGCAGAGCAGCAGCCCCGTTGTCCTGCCCCTAATGGATTCCCATTACAGCGATGGTTCGTGGAAATGGCTAAAGAAAATTACACAGAACATGATTTAATCCCGGCGAGAACATATCTGCTAATTTAATAGACCAAGAGTTGCTGGTGTTTATTCGGTTACTGCATCATGGCACATTCTCCCAAGTTTTTCAAACAACAAATATACCTTTGTTTTCATTAAAAGATGGCCGAGTGTTAAAAAAAGTTATTGTCCAGAAAGAAAATAGTTTGTTGTGGATTAGACAGACTCAGAAGGTATGCTGATGATTGCCAGAAAAATCTACCTGCCTCTGAGCTTGATCTCGAAGCACAGCTCTCTGGGAGAATGAACAAATGCTCACAGCCAGTCAGACAGCGCGGTTGATGCCACTTTGGCGTGGCCTCAGCATGTGGGTCAGCCTGATTCAGAGTCATTACCCTGAGGGAATCTACTAAGTGGCATTTTCAAGCTCTGCAGCACACAGTTGTGCTGCAGGTACCAAATAAATGTGAGAGACAGCAGGGGAAAGATTTTACCTCTGCAAGAGACCGCAAGATGTGCTGCTCATTTCTGGTTAGGCCTCCTCTCGGAGCCAAAACATCCATTGTCAACGGCTAATGGAGCAAACGCGCTCTTTGGATAGACAATGTAAATAGAGGGTATTACACATGTGCATAAAGCCAACCTCAGCCGGCATGAGGTGAATGAAAGCTTTCAGAGGGAGGATACAGTACAATACGGTGACAAAGGCGAGTAAACAGATGGGTCTGTAGCTGTTAAAAGGACTCAAAACACACATACACTAAAGGCAGACAGAACAGACGGGACAGTTTGTGGTGAGTATATGCAGCACTGGTGGAAACGACAAACATTGTTGAGATAAACAAAATCAGAAAGCTTTTTACTCTAAAAAAAGTGAGCATTGTGCATAGTTCATAGTTCAGTAATTACCCCTCTTCAGGTACCTATTTGCTGTGATAACATGGAAGGAAGTGCAATAATGTACAATTCTGTATAGTAGAGTGCACATAGATCACTGTTGCACTGAACGGCATTGACACTTTCTCCCAATGGAAATATCACAACAGGGATTCTTTAAGTTTTCTCGATTACTCTATTTTTAAGTGTACTTTTGTTAAAATAAACCAAGACACGTTTCCCTCTTGCTCAGTCCCAGGGTTGAGTCCACAACTTATGTTCACATTAATCTTTACTATTGGTAATTTGGCCTGATCTTACCTTTTCTTTTTCATCATTTTCGACCCAAATCCTATGTATTTTTCTTAATTTTTTTTAATCTAAACTCATACCTCACCCACCCAGACAATTGTGTTCCCCCTCTTGATGTCTGATACCTCGCAGTGCGGCGTTCTCTGTTTGCCGTTCAGGACAAAGAGGGACTCGGCTGACGGCGTCACCAGGTACTGTCCAAACAAACCACCAGACACCACCACTCTGTTGGGGCCTCCCCAAGGCCAGGCTTGGATGGCCAGGGGCTCTTTAAGGCTCTGGAGAACCTCGGTGTGACCCGAGGATAGATCTGCAAAAAGAAGGTCTGTGCCTGAGCCTGAGGTTGCCACAACCACATGCTGGTTTGACTCTGTGAAAGAAGGCTGGAAGGCCAAATCTGAGACAGCTACAGGCTGGTCCAGTTCATGGTACAGACCCAGCTCCCCCTGGAACGACACTGTCTGTACTACCAGCGTGGATCTCTGCTGGTCAGGGGTCACGATGTAGCGACCATCTGGAGATACAAAAGGCTGCCCTGTTACATTGCGGTTCGGACCAATCACTGCGTCTGTCACACTGTCGATGAGGAGCTGGGGTGGGGCTTGCAGGTGGCTCTTGCTCTGGCACTGGATGAAGTAGAAGCCGCTCAGGTGTGTGTAGGCCATGCTGAGCGGGATGCAGCTGTAGTTCTTCAGGCTGATGGTCTTGACTCTGTGGAAGGTCTCCAGGTCGATTTTGTGCACCGCAGGTTCATTTTTGAGAAAGACAAATGCAAACCTACGGCGACAAAGTTCAAAGGAAAGGTTAATGGCTTTTCTAGATTTTGAGGGGTGGCAGTGATTAACACACATCGAGTGTCTCATTAACATTCTCATTTGCTCTTTTCTTGATTGCTTCATGAGGACAGCCATGAGCAGGCAATGAGGTCACCTGTTTTAAGATCAAAGGTTGCAGATTGTTGTGTGTGTGCGTATGTGAGTGCTGTCTTACCTCACGTGAGTGATGATGAGGTTGGTTGGAGGAATGAAGAAGTCGTTGACCCTTTGAAAAGTTGTGCGGATGGCATGATGCACTTCTCCCACACTTGCTTGAGGAATGACCTGTTACCAGTGACACAAAACAGCAAATATTTAATAAAATACAAAGATTTAAAAATATATTTACCATGATAGAGTTACTTCATACTTACTACATAAACATATATCCCTGCCAATAAACACAACAAATGTACATTTTATATTATGGTTCCTATCTGAATGAACACTTTTTATCTTCTTGCTCTTTTCTGCACAAACTATATACCTGACATAACACAGTAAAAATGTGTTTTACATCCATCCTTGTTGTTGCAAACACAGATATTTTACAAGGATTTCTGTCAATTGTAAAAAATAATATATATAAAAGGAAAAAACCCGTAAATTATCTGTCGGACTGACTTTAATGAAGAAACTATCTATTGGTCTGCTTACTCATTGCCTGCCACAGAGGTGATCTGGGATATATATTATATTAGTAATTAAACCAAAAAGTTATTAACAAAGATACGATCTGCACTTCAGTGCTGAGAAGACTTCTTCATTCTGAAATTCTCATCAGGAAGGTGATTTCCAATTACAAAAAGTAGTATTACCAGCAAAACAACACAAAGTGAACATTTGTTGGACATTTTCAGGTATACTTCCACAGAAAAAGACTGAAGATTACAGTAGGACAAGAGCAATTAGTTGTCAGATCTGACATTTATCAGAGATGATTCATTATTGGTGAACGTGCCAATCAGTAGCTAGAGATTGCAGCGCAGAAATGCCAATGTTAGCTTTTTCAGAGGTCACAACCAAAAAGGCAACAAAAAGTTTACAATTCAAGTGTACCAATTGTGAAGCAGACATACTGGTGTCCAAATGTTATCCAAGTTATACCTCCAAACTTTTAGCTTCAACAGAGTGCTCCTTACTTTGTGTGAATGGAATAAAGGCTCATATCTCAGCCGGAGCTGCGCTTGGTGACACACCCATATACCCTGGACAGATAAACATCTACTGTATATGCCTCCGGCTGAATGCTGGCCCTCCTCACGCCTCTGATAACGTATCTTATTCAGTGATGGTTGTCTCATTCACCACGATAAAAGGCCCATCTTTCATGTCATACAGCTGGCACTGAATCAGCATGTTTGTAAAGTGCAGAGAGGGGAGTGCATACACTCTTGATGGGCTTTGATGCACTGCCTTGTCCATGACGCACGCTTCATCATGCATGCCGCAAGATCAGGTCACACTCAAGGACAAGTGAGGCGCTTTATGGGACTTGCACATGTCAGGCTGTGCATGTATTTAAGGCAACCAGTTTACTCTATGATCCTGCATCCACAGTACATCAGATTCTACACATTATATATTCCTGTGGAAACTTTTCTCCTTGAAGTCGCTCTTTGTGTAGACAACTCTGCAAATGCAGCTTGAGCACATATAGAATAATGTTTTAAAAAGGAAAGAACTAAGTGTAAAACTGTATTGATGTCTACTCCTATGCCGCTAAAGCCGAACCCTCTGTCAGATGCCCAATGGGGGGCCAGATGCCACATTCCTTTCTCAGATATATCAAATGCAAAGAAATACAAATAGAGTTGCAGAGTTGTTACTCTTTCTCCACTGTTGCACTACTCCATAAAAGATCCTCCTCACTATCTCATCCATTTTTAACCAAGCAGATCCGCCTTTTCTTCCCTGCTTGCAAGACATAAAAAGAATCCCCCTTAAGAAAAAAAAAGTAATTATAATAGTTGCAGAATACAATGACAGGAGTTAATGAGGTTCAGTGTAGTATACCTCATGTATTATTAGGCAGCCTTTGTGGTCTCCAGGGCTGCAGGTGTACTCAACTTAATGCCACAAGCGTCCCTTTGTCATCGCTCATCCTTGGATTTCATATCCACACACTCAGCAACAAGACCCAATTGAGTTCCACTCTGCTCAGGCCTCGCTTGCTGCCCTAATACCTGAGGGGGATTTGGCTCTGAGTAGCTTTTCTTTTTTATTCTTTTTTTTAATGACATCTTTCTACAGTGAATTGAAATAAGAGAAAGTGTCTCACATACTCTGATGCATTCACACCATTTAGGTTAATCAATGCATCTTACAAAATGCTTTAATTCTGTCCTACATGTTACACGGTTAAAAAAATAGTGTCAATATATGTTAAGTATATATATAATAGACCCAGGAAGACACAACCTACATGAATTCTAAATGGATACTCTGTGTTACATTCCCTGAGACATCAATGTTAATGTATTAATGCAGGCTAAAGAAAGTCAGAGTGAGGAAAGAGAGATGTTTGCTTATATATTGCTTATAAGTAGATATTATTGTCCAAAGTTACATTTATTTAATTCTTTTGAATGTCACACAATTGTCTAGAAAATGGCACACAGTTGGAACTTGTCAAGAACCAAAAGTTGACATCCAATCACTTAAGATTTGTAGTCTGTCTACCTGTGTCATGTATTTAAATGTTACCATGAAGTTAATTTGCATTTTCTGGAGCGTGAAAATGCAACAAACATTATTTTGGGGCGGCAGTAGCTCAGTCTGTATGGACTGGAAACAGAGGGACGCTCGTTCAAGTCCCTGTGATGACCAATCTGGAAGCTGGTCTGGTAGCTGGAGAGGTGCCAGGCCACCGCCTACTGCAGAGGTGCTCTTGAGCAAGGCACTGAACCCCCAAAAGCTCTGGCGCACATGTAAATGTAGATACGGCTTGGAAAACATCTCAGACAGCGGGACTCGGGTGTCCAACTCATTGTAGACAGTTATGACTCAGAGTTATTTTCAGAGGACAAACTTGATTTCTGCTACATTTAAGTGTGAAAAATTGCACATTCTTCCTTAACCCAACAGCAATCAGTTACTTGGTTCTTGCAGAGTTAGAAGTTGGTGAACTGTTTTCTGTTTAATGAATCAAATGTGCATTATCCTTAAAGTAACATCTGAATAGTTTAAAAGTTAATCCAGTTAAATCTGCAGAGACAAACCTTTCGGGTTGATAAATTTGGAGTTAAGAGAAAGCACCATAAAACAGAAAAGACCAAATGAATTAGAAAAAGAGGCTTAATGATGAAAGATCTTCATTATGAAAGGTTTAAAAGACTAAACTGTAATACACAAAGATGATTCTGCCAGCCTTCACTGAATGTGTTGTTTCCCGTGGTGACAAATTGCTGTGGTAATAATGATTTAATTTATGATAATAGTAATCAGTCTTAAACATCTATTTGGCAATCCTCATAGAGAGATAAACGGGGAGAAAACAGATGGGAAGATCTGTGTGTGTGTGCACAGAGAAAAACAAAGTGCCCACGAGTAAAATGTCTTCTTGGCACGTAGACGCAGAGCGGACTGACAGTCTGAAAGGCCATGTCTCTCACTGCCCGCCAGAGAATCCACCATTTGTCTTCCCTAATGAATTGACAATCACACTCCCTCTGATGTTTACACAGAGATATTGAGCCATCCCAAAAAGTTGGCTGCTTTAAATTACCACACACACACACACACACACACACACACACACACACACACACACACACACACACACACACACACACACACTCCTACACACATTCCCACAATCCTACAAGCACGTTTACACATCCTGAGCGTTTCAATTAGCATTGCGAACACACACAGACCCACACTCATACACATGTATGATCTGCTGAGGCAAAGCGCTGCCTCTGGTAGTGACAGGCTGCTGCTGAACAGGTCAATTACTTTCAGTCCAAATGATAATGACATTATCAGACCATTTATTTGTGGTGTGATCCATGTGGGCACTAATCCATTATGCATTTTCCCTGCAATTGCATTTTTGAGTGATTCATGCCCTGTTCTCTAATTTTCCATTACTCCTCAACCACTGCAGAGATAGGAGGACATTAATAAGATGAAAAACATAAAAATGAGCTTTCTGCGGTTCAGGCGGCAGCCTCAAAGAGAGCCATGTTACACAAAGCATGCTCCATGAACTCTGTTTACAATTCCACAAGTAGAGAATTGTTTTGTCTGTAAGAAAAAGAAGGATTTTCACTGAATGTTCTGCTTTATTTGAGAGTAAAAGTCTCATAGAAGTTTAAAAATGACTCCAGCAGACACCCAGAGTGTGCAATGTACTGTCACAAATACACAGACATAAATCCCACGCTAGCACACCTACGCTCGGTAAAGGAATGCTGCATAAAGAGGGACTTGTATACATACACACACACACACACACTACATGCCCATGCAGAATATACAAACCTGCTGAAGGTTGTTAAAACCCCCACAGAGGGTAGAATGTCTTTACTCATTTTTTTGTTGCCAGAACATAGAGACACCTTAATTTATAAATAATCCATCCTCACAGTTAAATATGTGTTTTTTTTTTATCTGGCATGTTTGATAGAACAACTTAAAATATGGAGGGTATTTTTAACACCTCCAAAGACACTGATTTATGGTTACATTTATTTAAAGCCTTTGAAAACAAGTCTTAAAATAATACATGTACATTTGTGGTATTTAAGCTGAAAGTCTCATCTGAGTGTAAAATCAATGTTCATAAATACTACAAAGCTTGTTTAAAATGACTGTGGAGGTGTGGATTAGCAGATCATATTTGGTTGACATCTTTTATTTTGAAGGACATCTTTGTCCTTGGGAGCTGCCATGTGGCATGATTGGTTTATGGAATAAATTGCATAATAATTGTAAAACACATTAGATCACAAAGAAACCTATTTCAAACTTGATAGAAAAGTAACTAGTAAAAGAAACTAAGATGAAAATAATTTGATTACAGATTGATAAAATACGGTCCAATCTGTATTAAATGTCTGTATTATGTATGCAGGGTCAAAAATACATAGTTAGAAGGATTTTGTTGACTCTGCATTCCAGTGTTTTTTAAACCTCTAGTGTTTAAAACCCCAAGCCAAACAGCACCAACAAATGTATGTAATGAGTTAATATACTCCAAAGAACCTCGAAAGAAAGCAACATACATTTGAGAGCCTCCATCCCTGCACTCTGTGTAATGAATAGACCCAGCATATTATCATCAGTAAGAACTGAAAACAACATCTCACTTGATTGTAAAGGGATCTTTCCCTCCAATGGGACAAAGCAGAAGAATAAACATGTTTGTGTCTATTACAGAGATTCCAGTGGGATCCCTTGGTGGTGTTACTCGAGGTAGTGTTGAGACAAAAACACACACATAAATACTGTCCCTTTAAAAACAGCATCATACGTACCTCTCTCATGGGCACCAGCTTGGTTCCCCTCTCTCCTCCCCTTCACCTCCTCAACCCTGCATCCTCCCCATCCTCCCCTCTCCTCACCCAATCCCCCAAGGTGGATTAAATACAACCACACCTGTGATCATTTCTCATTTGTGAAGCCTCCAAACCCAGTGGTCTAAAGGGACACCAGGCACCAGCAGACTGTGCTGCAGCTGTGAATTGCTGTTTTTGCTGGCTTGGTAAATGCGCTAAAGCATTTATAGATTAGACGTTGTCAGATTAATACTTATCATGTAGAAAGGGACGGAGGTACACTAAGGAGCTCAATTAGTTATGTTACGCTTGTTTTCCTCGCATGTTTAACTTTGTACTGCTTGTATAGATTATACTCTTCCAGGAAGACAATCGCTCATCAGAGTTTACATGTTCACAAACGGTAAAGGTCTGTGTAGGGCAGTTTAGATATACCACAATAATACAGATGGACAGTTTTGTGCTTGTAAAGCTGCCTTAGGCTTGTTTTTATGTACAGTAATCTACAGCTTTAAATACAATCATGACTGCAACAGAGAGAAACTTTCTTAGCTGGGGATTTTTCTGGCAGATATGTCAGTTAGGCCTTTCAGAGTAAAAGAAGGGATGACACAAAAACTATCAAATAAAATACCAAAGTGTCTGTAAAAGTAGCAAACAAGCACTCCAAGCAGCTCATGAATTGTCTTTTAGCTGTTTTGCTGTCTAGTGCAGCTTCAGGGCCTGTGTCCATTGACGGCATACAAAACCAATGAAGTTCAACGTTTTCAGCATTGAATGTCCTGAGCTAAAAAATGCCCATGGCGTCAGGTGTTTTTTGCTTTCAGTTGAAAAAAGTTCAACTTTTGGAACACTGCTGTGCTCGTCACCTTCAAGACATCTGATATCAGCTATGTAAACAACAAAGGCGGAGAAGAAACTATTCTGACTCGTCCAATCTCCAGGTCTAGAGCTGCTTCTGATGCCAGGACAGGAATCCTTTACATGTTTTCTTTGTGATGTTTCCTTGAATAAAAACAAATATAAAGCACACAGAGCTTTCTAAAAAAGACTTAACAGACACTTCTGAGGGAAGCAGAAGTTAACTTTCGTAACCTAGCAACAATAAGCACCGATGAAAAGCTCTGAAAGTGAGGTTGTGAGCGCTGCCAGTGCACAAAGCGCTGTTAATGGACACAGACCTTTAAGATATTTTGCTTTTCTCTGCAGAGGAACCTCTGCAATGAACTACACATAATCTAAACTGATATATAACCCAAGAGAGCATTTTAGCCTAAAATACCACACACACTCACCTGAAGTGTTGGATGTGTTCTGTCCATATCCCCCCATGTTAGCACCCACACCTGGTCATGTGACTTGTCGTAGAGCATCTTTACTGGAAAAGGATCCGTTGCTACTGCCTAAAAGAGATGAAAAAAGTAGAGAAAAGATCATATTGAATGTTATACAGCTTAATGTTTAGTGCTCTGTCCATGGTGCTGAAAAGTTACAAAAGATCACCTTATATTAGTGTAAAAAGGTCAAATGCTTGGCTAGCATACTACATTTAGAAACTTCAAGTTAGACAGTCATAACAACAACAAACTTTGTCAAAACAATGAACATGAACAAAATAAGAACATTTAGAACAATCATTTAGATTGAGTTATTTTACAAATGAACTAGAGGGAAACGTATGTTGGTCAAAAATTCCAATAAACCTATTTAAAGATATCAACACTGTTTGTAATGTAAAAAAAAATAACAACAACAGACATCAGCAAATTAATCATGTATCTTTTTCAACCATGTATTAAAGCCTCATCAATCAATTATTGGTCAGACTATTGGCCTGAATGATAATATACCTTGATATCAAGGCCTGGTAGCAGGAAGACAAATGATTAAGTCCTGGTTGGTCAACCCCCCCAGTAAGCACCACCCCCCCTCATTCTTTACTCATTTACCAAACATATATATCAAGAAATCAATAAGTCAAGTCAGCAGTGGACATTTCTCAAATGACAGTCCTCATGCCTGGGTACAAGGGTGTTGCAACTTTTAGTATTTAAATTTGTGTAGTAATCTTCTTTTTAGTTTGGTTGTTGGGGTGTTGCTGCTTGGCCATAACACCCCCCCCCCCCCCCCCCCCCCCACAATTCTTTATTACACCTGATTTACAAATCAGCTGTGAATGCCAAAATGAATAGAGTTTGAGATGTTGCAGTGATATCATGACTCCCATCAGTTAAAATCACAGAAATAACATAAAATATCTTGCTCATAATGTGACAGTGAAAATAAAAAGCAAGAAGAGATCAGTCAGACAGTGAAAAGAGAGATGTGGGGGTGGGGTACTCAACCTCAGGCCTGCTGCACTGTCAACAACAAAGAATAACACAATCCATTACCCTGCTTCTGGCTGGGTGGACAGGGAGCTGCTGACACCCTCACCAGTGGAGCGAGACCACAGGCTCTGTGTTCAGTAATGGGAGGTCCAGCCCTCTGCTCTGCACTGGTCAGCCCAGTGCCAGCTCAGCATGTGTGTTTGTACAGTATGTGGAGACTGCAAGTGTGAGTTTGTCTTTGTGTGTGTTTAGCTTTCTACATGATGGGAGCAGAGGTAAAGCTGAGGTCAGACCTCAATGCAGCTGACTAGGAGGCAACGGAATTGATTTTTTGTTTTTAACTCCAGACACACTGGAACTGTTGGAATTCAAGGAACTTATAATAAAGGTGATATTAATATTTACTTTATTTTAAGCTGATCAAGTTTTGACATTTTATGTTTTAGGAGTGTTTGTTGTTGATTGTTGCAGAAACAGATCTTAACTGTTAGACCAAGCAGTGATCGTTATAATTACAGTAGGAAAAATCCCCAAATAAATAGATGTCACATTATAGAATGCAATATACAGATGACAGGGTCCAGAAGAGAAACCTCAAAGTATTTGTTCCAAAAATTGAATTTAAAATACACATAAGCCAGAGCACCAGTGGCCTAGTATTTAGTTTGCATGCCCCATGAGGCTGTTGTCTTTGAAGCGGGCGGCCCAGGTTCAAATCTCACCTGTAGCTCCTTTCCAGAATGTAATTCCTTAATCTCTCTCCCTGATTTCCTACTCTATCTACTGTCCTGTCTCTCTTTAAAAAAAAACAAAAAAAAACCAAATTAATAAATAAAAATTAAAGGAAATAAATACTTTTTGAAATACATGAGTCACGTTTATCGTTCAGGCAACTGGAATATAATTTTGTTCCAAGGAACTTAACTACTTTAAAGCAACAAGAAGCTATTTTAGTGGAGCAACAAGAAAAGTTGATCAGAAACCTCAATGACAACTGCAGACCTCCGTCCTCCTATTTACTGCGGCATAAAAGAGACCACCAAAGTGACAACAAAACCAGAGGTCTTTGCCATCTGGCTTTCTTTTTAATTAGCTGGTGTGCAGTTTTTCTTCAGATCCAAAGGGAGGCTTAGCTAACAGGAGTCTGATGCAGCCCAGTCAAGGTTAGATCCCTTTGTTGGAAAAGATAAAAAAGGAGTAATGTCTCTGTGTGCAACGACTTTAAAATCCATGAAAGCCTTATTTTTTTTGTGATTTGCTCTTTATATTTTTCTCTTAATATTTTAAGCCTTTTAATCTTTTGTCTGCTGGAGATCATGGTTGTGCAAGAATACTGACGGTGACACAAAAGTATGATGGAGTTGTAATGTGTAGAAAAAACGTTCCACCATTGGGGGCAAACGCATGCAATCATAATAATGGAGATAAATCATGTGATAATGTTCAAAATCAGCAGTGTCTGCTTTTCTAGAATTTAAGATTAAAGACTAAATTTAAACTTTTGTGCATTTCTTATTTGTTTTCGAGATGCAGCTACTATTTATGAAACTTGGATTTTTGTTACTATCACATGTTGATTTGGTTGAAAATCTCCTCAAATGTATCAAGGATCAAACCTCCTATGTCCAAATATGACTGAAGACAAATAAGTTGGCTGGATTTAAAAACAGTAATTTTCTTGCCCTCTATTATTCAGACATAATCAGTGTTTGGAACTGTCCTTAACAGACCTTCTTTTGATCACTGGGTTTGGTGGCCTCTCATGTGACAATAATGCAAAAAAAAAAATTGAAGGTATTTTGTTTGTTCTTTCCTTCTGTCAGGTGTATAAGTGCATTTATTTCAGCCTGCCATCTTCCCTATTTTTCTAAAGGCCATTGTTGAAAGGCAGCTACAAATGTCTTTGAAGAACCAAAAGCTTTGAGCTAAAAAAGAAAGAGAAGAAAAAGGAAAGGGAAGGATGCATTAACCCCCAGCTCCCAGAGGCCAGACAGGGTATTCAAGAGAGGGGGGGGGGGGGGGGGGAGAGAGAGAGAGAGAGAGAGAGAGAGAGAGAGTGTGTAAGAGGGATGAAAAGCATTTAAACCGTTTTTGATTGAGAAGGAGAGCAAAACGAAGAGTAAGGGGGCTGCAATACACCAAGTGCACGTTTGTGGTCGTTAGTATTGGTTGGGAAAGAAAGTAAAAAGGGAAAAATATATCACGATTTGTTTATGCCAAGTTATTGACCAGTTCAACCAAATGTTTCCCTGCATAATGTTTCTAAATGCATAAAAACTGTACTGGTAAGTTTAGCCGATTTGAATACAAGTCTTTGTCTTCAGCAACAGTCTTTTGGTCAATACATGTCAATTAAATATTTGGCTGGCACCATGCACATTTTGAGCGTTTTCTGCACCACTTTAAAATGATGATTTAGTATTGTGTCCTCTTTTGTGTCTTTGAATCTATTTTTAGTGTTCTTCAGGTACATTTTCACACAGTGATGCATTCACTTAAAAACATGTGGACTTCACAAGTTCTTGTGTTTCTGTTCTATTGTAGCCCTGCAGAATTCCTACAACTGTAGCTTCATAGAAGAAGAAGCCTCTGTTCATAGGATTTTTTTTTTTTACGAGGTAACTGGACTAACTTTCGTTTGTGGCAACAACAAAAAAAAGATAATCAGAACAATCCAGAATGTGATTATTCTGTGACACATGGTCATAGTAAATTTGACTGAATCTTGAGTCTAATTCAGACAGACAGTCACCATGGTTACTCACTCTCACCTGCCTGCTGCACACTGAACAAGAGGAGAAAGAGCTGCTGGCTGAAAACACTTCAAACAGCATGCATGGAAATAAATGATTGTACTGTTCACAATATTTTTCTGAACAACCGAGGTCCTGACCTCACCGATATTATCGCCTCTCTCCATTTTATGACGTTGTTTCATTCTCAACCCCGTTATCACAACAGGTTAGCTATGAGTGGAGAGGCTTGTTAGAAACTTGTAAAAACCAAGAGAGAGCTGAAAACACCGGCAGCTTAGACAACAGGATCATATCCCCCATTGCTGACTGTTTGACTCTCAGCAGACTATTTAGGATGACGTCCCTTGGTCGTTAAAAAGGTTTGTTGTGTTGCCATAGAAAGTTAAAACCTTAACTATGCAAACATCTCAGGCAGTTCCATATAACTGAGAGGGATTTATTTTTACATACTACTCTTCAATTCGTTTTCATTTTCAGTCATAAATCCCGCTCTGCTGCAAGGCAAAAAGGGAGGGGGAGATGCATCTATGCGGGAGCATAGAACTGAATCAGATAGAATGAACACTGTAGCCTGATACTATGGTCACTCTGCTTTGGCAGATCATCAACACATTCTAATCTTCCACAATCTAAGATCATCTTATTGCACACTTCTAGTTGGGAGAAAATCTTGAGTGGGTTCTTCCTTTTATTTTCTTAAATCCCATTCTTACTGGTTTTTTTTCTAAAGTAATCTAATCTACAGTAATAAGTATTGGCTGAACTTTATACTGTTTTGAGTCCGTTAAAATACATTGGGGTAATCCATTAAACTGATTTTCAGACTTGTCTCAGTGTGTATCATTATCTAGCCTTCAGTTTCCTGTTACTTTCAACTGACACCAAGGTCAAGTTGGTCAGGTTTAAAATGACTTTTCTACCTGCTCACTGTCTCATTCTCCCTACTCAGACTTTCACTTATGTCCCTTCTCCTCACTCGCCTCCTTCTCCTCCTTGAGTTAGGCCTATTTCCTCTCATCCTGAGCCGCGGTATAAATGATGTTGACCCTGGGAAAACCCCCTGAGGGATTCAGTCTCTAAACAGCCGTTACAGCCAAGATGAATGGCGAGTCAGCCAGCACCCACCTGGGCACCATATTGTTTCTAGCGCTTGAGGTGTATTTGATTTATTTTACCTTGCATGTGGTCTTCTTACGTTGCTGGTGTATTCGACACAACTTAACCACGCTGGTATAGCCTGGTGAGTTGTCCTAAACACACAATCATCCAAATGTTGGCTGCATACATTTCTACTCTCCAAATTCTGTTGTCTTAATTTTGTATATGATTAAAGTTTAAATGAATCAAGCTTTTTTTCAGCCCGTTCCCAGTTATACATGTTAGTGTAGTAAAGCTGCCCAACAATAGGTCAGATTTTATATAGAATGTGTTTTACCATCATAAATCATGAAGCGTAACCACAACAAGTGAAACCATCTAATCTTGAACAAGCTGTTTGGCCTAAGCTGCAAGAGAGTGAGCTTCCTAAATCCATTGGAGACTAAAACAAAGTCAGTAAGGTCACCCCAAACTCCAATAAAGTAACATCCAGGTTCCAGCAGAAACGGCAAATATGAGAAGCTGCCAACAGAATGTTTTATTTGCTGATCATTGTTTATGATATGAGTTTTGCCAATGAATTCATTTTGCCATCCTGCATCTAACTGCAGAGATCTATCCTGGTGTGCTGGAATCATTCTTCAACACACTGTCATTTTCACTGACATGGAAAAGGTAATACTACAGCTGTGAAGCCTTGGGGGTTAGACAGGAGAGGAGTGCTGCAACACTGAATGGTTGAGGAATAAACCAAAATAAAGGATCTGTAAAAATTTGAGCCCGTACAGACGACTGGATCGATCAATCACACATCTCTAAGAGAATAAACACTAGAGATTGAACTCACTTAACAGTAATGGAAAAAGAAAACTTTTCCTCACATCTGTTTCAAGTGAACTTTCTCCTTGAACATTATTCAGATGGATGAACTTTAGTTAAAACTTTATCAATATGCAAAATGTTTCTTCAGAAGTCATATAATGTCAGTCACTAACTCATAGATGAATACTGTCAGTGATGTTCCGCACACTTTGATGTTTCCCAACAGGCCTTACACCGGCTCCACCCACCTGCACCACCTTCTGCGCCTGGATATCGACAACCAGCAGTCGGCTCAGGAGGGGCTGTGTCACGTAGATGTACTTTTCTCTGATGTTGACTGCTGACGACCACACGCAGTGCTGAGGTGACACCCCCTCACCTTTAGGGCACATCTCCTCCTGCGAAGAACCCAACAGAGAACAGAGAGGATTATGGGAGGAGAAGGAGTGAGGGGAGAAGAGGAGGGAGGAAAAGGTTGACTCCCTGGTGTATCATACTGTGGGTTAGCAGTGGGAGGCATTTTCACCCCATCACCCCTCACCAGTAATAACTTTAAAGTTGAAGATTCATGATGTGATGAATGGAATATCATTGAATTTAAAAAAAAAATCTTGTTAAATAATTATTCAATGCAAACTGTAAGTGAAAACAAGCAGAATGAGTGATTCAGAGTTGTGTTTAACCTGACTTTAAATGTTGTCTCATCTAATTCATTCTTTTTTAAAAGATCATTCAGGGACAATTGTGCGTTTAACTGACTGGAAATGTTTGAGGAGAGAGAATGGATGACAACAAATAAGGTCTCTTAGCTATTTACTTTAAATCCAGCAGGTACCATTTCACACCGTGGCCTTGCCTCAATGTTAAGTCCTTAAAATGTCGGAAACAAGTAGAAATGGCAACATTTCCTGAACCTAAAATGTTATGTTTTTCGTTGATGTCTCGTTCTAGAGGAACTAAAGCCTGCAAATATGTCTTTTTTTTTTTTTTACTGGATAAACAATAAGAAAGAATCAATGATCACAAATGTTAGTCATTGTTTTCTGTTAATCACCTACTCGGGTTAAAAACACATTTATTATAATATGTGTTGTACAAAATCTAACATGAGACAAACGACATTTAGATGGTTAGAAAAAACAAACAAACAAAAAGTTAAAATAGCAGTATTGCAACAGAGAAAAAATAAATACATTCAATTCAAGATAATGAAAGCAAGTGGCAAAGAGCAAAGTTGAAGCATTGATTTAACCTCAGCCTCAGGTTCAGGTTCAGGGGACTTTATTTGCTTCTCTCACTCACTGCCTGTAGCTGTGTGTAAGTGTGTTTGCTGCTGCCTGCTACTTTCCAGAAATACTATTTAATTGAGTCTACTAATTATTATCTTTATTAAAATTCCCCCCGTTAGAAATCAGCCTTCATATCAGTTTGATATGAAATATCAACACATACATATATCACAACTTACCCAAGTATCATATTGCCACCACCGGCCCTGCAGGTCGCTGTCTTTGCTGACAAGACGTTTGTGCACTTACTCACTCTTACACACACACACACACACACACAAACACAAAGGTTGTGTTTCAAGAGTTCCCACCTCCTCCCCACCTCCCCAAAGTGGAGAAAGTGCTGTTTACAGCAGGAACCGGCTAACACATGGCTTATTGAGTTTGTATTGATCTCTAGTACAATTACAGGGTCCTGTAAAACCCAAATCCCTCAGAAGAAACAAGCAACTTTTACCATCTAAAGCCCATTGCTCTGAGAGAGGGATGTTCTCCAGTGGATTAAAAGCCTCAGGGTCTTTGGGATAAACTACGGACAGTGTACCGGTGAGAGAGCTGTTGACTAATAGACATGAGTAATCCCATTACAATAAGTGAGGAGAAGAGCCCACACTGACATCAGAGAGGGGAGGGAGTAAGGAAGGATGGTTATCATTTAAGTGCCGTTTAGCCCAAACACTCGAACTGAAGACAGACAGACTGACCGACTGATCGAAGAAAAGAAAGGACTCTGTGATATATCTTAATGTCTGAGCTGTGATTTGAATAACTTCCACTTTTTGTGGATATTATAAACACCCAGTATTATTATGTATTACTGTCCAATGATGACTGATGACGGATAATGTGTTTTGTTATTCTGGTTTTGATGATGGTTTTATGGACGTTTTTATACATTCTCAGTTTCCTGTTGTTACCTGATGAACTCTTTCCCCTTGGGGACAATAAAGTTGAAGTTGATATTAACTATACTATTTATCTGTATTTGGTGCACAGAAAAAGTTATATTTCTATTGAATCTACTGCAATAATTTAGCCAAAACAAAGACTTTATATCCACTCACATAGGTAGCAACAATCCTCTCCGTCCGCTTCATGTGTCTGTGTATCTCACATTCACTGGGCTGCAGAACAGTGATGCCTTCATCAGAAAACACGTAGAACATGTTTCCCACACTCAAACCTTGAAGACAAGACAGGAAGACAGGAAAATATTGACTGACATTCTCGAAAGCAAACAACAGATACAAATTGCAAACAGCCAAAATGTCCCTCTCTTCATCTTATCTGACATATGTGATGGGCATTTCCATTTCCCCGGCTGGAAGAGAAACAGCAGGAATGCTGTTAGCATTTTATCACATTAGTGGGAGTGGACAGCGTGTAGCTGACAGCCATTCTGACAATGCCTACAAAGGGCTCAGTCAGCAATATGTTCTCAACATACCGTAGCGAGAGGGATCAAATGAAAGGCTCCGTCTGTATGAGGAAACATTTCACATTTTGTCTGCACTGTATGAACAGCTGCTGATGAGTTAGCAGGGATCACAGTCTGATGTTAAGATGAGGAACGAGCTGATAACGCTGTCAGGAACATCACATATGCAGAGATGATAAGTATGGGCTCATATACACGCTTGGAGTACGCATAAACAAGAAGATGCATGAAGAGGCAAATCAAGCTGATGATGACTGATTTGTCAGGCTGTTCTGACATCATATTTACACTTCAATATATGACAGAGAAAACATTCCAGAGAATGAGCAGTCCTCAACAATCTGATACACACTGTCAGGAAATCACACACATAAACATGCAAAGATGCCAGATGTATGTATAAACTAACACATACTCCCACAATGAGTCAAAATCAACCTTTGAGCAGTGATCAACACTGACATGATCTGTTTCTCAGACAGTTTTTTGACAAGATTGTTTTTGTGCCATTTTTTCTATTAGAACAGCTGAAGAGAAACAGGAAATGCTTAGAGGAGAGAGCAGGGGACGACATGAAGCAAAGGGCCGAGGTCGGATTACAACCCACCGCGTTGCAATGAGGACTTAGTCTCTGTACATAGGACGCATGACATAACCGCAAGGCTATCAGCGCGTTCACCATCACCATGTTTCTCAGACTAAAGTCTAAACCACCTTGCCTTTTATGGATTATGTGGTAAAAGTGATGATTTGATGACTCTTATTTGAAAAACCACACCAGCTAAAGAAAGAAACACCTTGGGCGTGCAGGAGGGAAGCAGGATTTGAAGTTAACTTGTGCTGGAGAGAAAACAACTTTGAGATTCTTCTGGGCAGCTCAGCAAACATCTTTGAAAAGAGCTGAGATCCAGCTGCTGGACCTGAGGAGCTGCAAAACATTACTCCATGCTTCATGTTTACAAAATATCTTTTAATAAGTGTAATGTATTACCTTCTTCTCTCCACAGAATATTTGCAACTGCAGAGTCAGCCAACGAGCAATAGGAAGAGGTGGAGAAAAAGAGAGGGAGAACAATTAATTATCTACAGAGGAAAAAAAGACACATCTCCTCCAAGATAACAGAGGAGGTGATTTCTCACATGCCATTACAAACAAAACACATCTGACAGCTACAAAACGTTCGCCAGCGTCTCTGACAGGATCATATTTCCTCTTAAATCAAGAGATCCCACTTGCCTTGAGGAAGGACAAGTCATCGATTATTCCGTTTAAAATCCAGTGGCCTGATATTCTCTTTCTAGGTACAGATGATTAACTCGTCAAAATGACGCAATGTAACGAAAGACCCGATATCAAAGAAGCATAAAATATGTGATTAGATTGTTTAAACTTTGAAATGTAATGAGCTCGCCACAGATAATTGAGCGGAGCCTCATTTCACCACAGAGAGTTAGAAGAGAGCATAGAGGGCCTCCACTTAATATTTACAGTGTAAAGGTTAGAAATTAGTCTTGCTTCTCCATAGCCCTGTTCAATATTTTTTTTTTAATGGAGAGCTCAATGCTCATGTAGATCAATGTTACAGAAACATGAAGATAAAGACGGTTGTTCTTGTTTAGCTTAAAAAAAGGTCATTTCTTGGTATCATTATCACAGAGACGAGGTTTATGTTTTGTGAATGTATCGTTTCATTATTAACTTTAAATTTGGATCACTATTACTTACGAGTTTTCTTGGCTGAGTCTTCAACAAACAGAGACGAGATGTCCTCGTCCACTCCCACCTCGTTCTTGGCGATGCAGGTGTAGGCTCCGGTGTCCTCGTACCGCACACTGCCGATCAAGAGCTCACTCCCGTTTGCTACAAGAAGAGAGGACAGAAGAAAAGAAACTTTAGTGCTACTGTAACAGTTTAATCATGCTGCTTTATTTGAAAATAACATGAAAGATACACTTGAGACAGCTAACTGACGAGCTTCTGCAAAAATACCAAATGTACTGATAATAAAAGCCCTCACAACAAACTGGATTCTGACTCCTTCAGTACAGCTGGTTGAGTTAGACTTATCAACTTTAGTGCTTGTCACCTCAACTGCAGTGTCACTCAGAGGTCTAGCATACATGATGGACTGCATATTGTCAAAGTTGGTTAATCTTGTGTCATTAATTAAAAAGAGAAACTGTAACTGCATGTGAAACATCAGGCAAATTCTATCATAGTGAAATGAATAAAATCATGTAAACGCTGGACCAATAAGATCTCTAATCTGTCGGGTGAGATTACATCACTGAGTTGAGGAGAATCATTGCATTTCTTTTTCTAACTAAGATGGCTGTACTTATGTGCAACAATCAGTTTAGTCTACTGTCACAGCATTCAAGAAACAGTCTCTATGTGATGAGGAATATGTTGGCTGTACCTTTGACTGGATTTGGTAAAACATGTAATTTAGCTTAGCAAAAGCAACCTTGAGACTTTTTCAACTTGCAGAAACTTCACATTTGTTACTGAATACTTTGCGGCCGGGTAAAACTTAATGACAGATATTCTGCTTTTCCTCCAACATTATCATGCATGCTTACCCATTTCAAACATTGTACTGCGGTATAGTCACTTTGTCTCACTGAGTGAAATCTTGTTTCACACGTCTGTTCCCCACATACAGTACAAAGCTGCATTGTTTGCCTGGAGTGTCAGTGTTGATGCTAGCAGGAGGTGACAGGTGATGTTTAGACACAGAAGTCATGATCAGAGGCGGACTCTCTGATGTTTGCTGTAGCATGGAGCTCTGTGATGTACAGCTGCACTCTGATCCTTCTTGTACTGTATGTAGCGTTACCATGAACACACCACACACTTTCAAGCCGTGTTGAATAAGAACATAAAAGAATGTTTGCATCGCTTTCTGTACCTCTCTTGAAGTATCTATAGCCTTTTTGAACTTCAATAAAACATATTACATTCATACTCAGCCTCTCATCTCTCCATCCATTCCTTCCTTAATCTACTTTCTACCTGCCTGTTTAACTTGTCGCTTTCATACTGTTGGTGTTTGCTCTCCTGCAGAATACATATTTACCAAACAGCAATACTTTCCAGAGAGCCTGTTGTTCTCATTTTCTACATTGGAAACCATCCCTGCCGTCTGATTCACGCCCACTGACTTGTGAAATAACAATTACAGAAGTTGATGTAAAGCTTCTCGCATTAGTGAAATGTCCTCTTGGATTGCGATAATAATTCTCTTTTATCAGGGAAGGAAGTGTGTAATGCTTTGAAGTGAAATCTGCCTTGAAGCAGCCTTCATAGAATGGGACACCACTTTAATTATGTCTAATTCGTGATTATGTTCTGATCAATTCTTATTGAAAACCACTGAATCAACCACTCATTTAATTAGCTTTTATATCTTCAATTTGTGACGATATAAATGACAGGAATGTTTTGTGGTATTGGTGTAGTCTGAAATTAAGACTGCAAGTTTTCATAATTCCAACTCATGGGTGTAATTCTGCAAGGGATGATGGGTAATATGCTAGGGGCTTAGGAGGTAATGGGGCCTTTTGCCTTAAGTGGCTTAACACAACTCCTATTCAATTTCAAATGTTACACTCTTATTTTCAATTGTTAGACAATTTATGTCTATATAAAGCCTACTGTTTGTTATCATGTTAGCTATATATAGGTATGGGGATATGTCAGTGTTGTTTTTTACAGCTTTCATTCTCTGCCAAAAATAGGGTAAAGCCTCTTTGGAAAGTACGGTTTGTAAATGGTTCTAAATCTACTCCAGTGCTGCCGATCTAACCAAATATTTTAAGAAGATTCACTGACTGTCACTTGTGACGACCCCTTCACACCTGTAGGTGTTCCTGTGTTGCTGGTTTTTCTGTCTGTTGCAGGTTCCAGTCAAGGCGGGGTTGTAAATCAGGGGATGAGCTACACCTTACCTGGGCCCGCAGAGACCTCATATATTCCTCCTCTGCAGACGTCCTCTCTCTCCTCTCGTTCCCACAGCCTGTGTGAACATCGCGCTGCGGCTGTTTCTTTTTTGTTTCACAATTAATTGTTATTATGTCGTAAATACATTTTGGTGTTATTTTTTGATATACCGACTTCGACTCCTATTTTTGTTGTAGCCAGAGACAGGTTGTAACACACTGACCTGCTAACTTTGGTCTTTCACATTAGTACACTGTAGACAGCAAACACTTAAAGTCTTGCTGTGGTGTCTGTTGTCTGGTTAAGTATTAATAAAATGTTTTGAAGGTATATAACAAAAGTATTGTATATCTGTTATTGCAAGTTTACATTTTCTTTAAAGCAGGTAGAAATGTAAGCTAATTAATCTATTGATACATTCTCCTGGTATATTGCCTAGCTGAAAAAAGTATAAAGAAATATCAAAGACTTTAGTGACTTTTTGTCCTGAGCTATCATCACTAGATTGATGCTACCTGTTAGCCACATATTGTACAGGGATGGTCAACTAATTTGCAACCTCATGCATGATGTGTTTAATGAATCTGCATCAAACTTTCTATGTGCCCGAAGAGACTATTGACCGCAGTTTGGGTCAGTGCTCATGAAACTGTCTGTGCTCCCACTCGACTTACTAATAGCTGCCTTCATGATCCTAAAGATTATTTACTCTCTTGCCTGATAGTTACTACAAAACAAATAAAATAAATGTAGCTCACAGTTTTAAATTAATGTCTCCAAATGCAGCTTGCAGCCATCTGTTGACTTTAATAAACAATGAGTTTGATTGGCGTGAAAATGAACTAAAGAAATGTGCTGAGCCTTCCTACCACAATGCATTCTGGTCCGACAAATGATCCATAATGTCGCCTATCAAGTTAAACCTTCAGCTTTAAAGAGTTTTGCTGTTTACCAAAGTAAACAACAGGGTTGAGATCTACAACAGGCTAGAGAACAAGTTTCCATCCAGTCAGCAAAAAAAAAAAAAGCAGTTTCCCTTTTTACTGTTCAACTGTGGCTTACGATCAATACTTCTCACCACCAACTGTCAGTGTGTGTGGCTCAGGTTTTACAGAACCCAAATATGAGGATAGAGGCAACACTTTTACTGTGTCTTTATTACACTCCCGACATTAAATATGATATGTGGACGTGGAAATCGAATCAAAACCTCCTCTGTGCTTCCATCTCTGTTTGAAAGCATTGCTGAATAAAAAGGATAATCTACACCACTTTTCCACTCTGTTATTTCACTTTTCTTGGTATTTGGTGAAGGAAATCAAAAATGCAAGTATAACTCCTGCTCCTTGCCATTGCTTGCATTAGCTTGACAATGTGTAACCAATGGCACTGCAGTGTTTATGTGCTGGTGAACCTTGCAGAACCTCCCATGTTTGAGTGTCTGAGGGTTGATAACAGGCTATTACCACAGGTAATGACCCACACACAGCCAATAAACTCTCCCTTAATGAGAACTGGGCCATAAAAAGGAAAGTAGTGCTCCATTCTGCTCCTTCTCTCTTGATACTGAGAGTGTGTCCTTAAAGGCGGCCTTCCAGACTGGATAAGTAGCTGCCAACTCTTGACACACACACAGTATATAACACTTTATTTTCTCTCCCTTAATCTCCCTTTTCAGTCACTACTCAAGAATTAGAAGGTTTATTTTGAAGACTGAAGGAGGTGAGTGCAATCTTGATTTCATCACTTTGGTTTTGAGTGTGAATTAATGGATAAGAAAACTAAATACGTCTGCTGACAAGTGACATTGATGGAAAAAGTTGGTTTGTCAGAGCATAAGCTTGAAAGTAACACTTTTTTTCTTTGTCTATTCCCAGTTTCCATGTTTATAAAGATGTCTGCAGTGTAGGAATAGTGCAGGACTCTTGGTATGTAACACTACGCAATTGAAAAACACTGCATCAACGAGATGTGACAAACAGTATCTGCTACACTTAAAACACCCCTCACCTATGAGAGAGAGCTGTTTGGAGGATCTGGGCTGCAGGTCCATGCCGTTCTTCAGCCAGAGCAGTTTGGGATTTGGAATGCCATCGGCGTGGCAGTGGAGGCTGGCAGATACACCGGGCTCCTGGGCCTGCGTCTCTGGATAGACCAGGATCACTGGAGGGACTGGACGCACAAACACAAACAAAAGCAAAGACACAAACATGGAGAGAAGAGAGAGAAGCGAGTGAACAAAAAAAAAACATAATTACACAGTGTTTCATGGTAGACAGTAACTCCGGGGGGAATATAACACAAACACCCACACACGCAGTGGGCAGAGAAGAATTTGTCTCACCCCAGCATGGAATATATTCACACATAACAAGAATCCAAGAGCTCTGGGGCTGCTTTATTACAGCTCGAGTCCTGCATGAAATAGATGTGGAGACGTATCTACCACTTACTAGCGCCTCCAGGGAGCAGACCGCAAATGAATGTGAAGGAATCGAGGTGGGGGGAAATGAAATATGAGGTAATAGTTTACATGAACAGGTAAGATGTCCTGTTTCTAGTTGTGATGCGGGGCACCCTCTAAAACCTCGAGGCTGCCGCTAAATCCTCTCTTCTCCTGTTCAACCTGTAACCTTTCCCCTCAACCTTTATGCAATATTAATGTTGCAGCTGTTGCTTGCTACTTGCTTATTTATGTGTGTTGTTGTTTTTTTTTTTTCCATAGATTTCTCCTTGACAAAGTTCACATATGATTAGTTTTAAGTTATTAGAAGCAGTATTTTAATAATAAGCAGTGGTGAAATGTGAAAGAGGTATTTACTAAAGTTAAATACTGGAGTTTGTCAACTTAATATTTATTTTGTTTTGGTTAAGACGGCTATTTCACATCAAGATTTTACTTCAAAACAAGATATTTTTTACAGAATGTAATGAACTGTTTAAAACAAACTAAATTAATTTGGCATTGAGAAATAAAATACGAATGCTCTCTGCCAAAACCCACTTTCTTCTTGCAAAGATGGCTCACTGTCATCCTCATAAAGTCTCTGTGATGTATTTGTGTCCCTGTTTGTCTCTGTGAACGCACTTTTTAAGTTTATCTATCAGACAGCACTTCTGCTCCTTTCTGTTTTCCTTTTTATTACAATGCATACACTTTACATTACACGAGCATTATTGGTAACACAATCAGACCATGAAAGTATTACCATCACTACGACTGCCTTGCTGACACTTGAACTGCAGCGATGTCTTTTCCTTCATCACAGTAAGAAGAGGAAGTTGTGTTTGTGGTGTTATTATTCTATCACAGCCCCATGCAGCCCATCCATTTAGCCTAATGTGTCACTTGGATTCCATCCATTTCACCCTTAACTCATCCATCCTATCTAACTGGATATACCTTAAAACCCTGACAGAAACATTTGGTAATTGCACTCTCCTGATAACTCATCCCTCAGGACCAATATTCAGCCTCCATGACACCTTTCTATCACCTGCCCGCCCACTTGAGTTTAAGGCCTAAATGTAGGTGGTTGTTTTAGTCAATCAGCATTTCAAGCAAATGAATCTAGAGACGAGAATTCATTTCTCCAGTGTGTGCCGTACTGTTAAGAATGTAGAGAAATTAGTGCTGCATCTTTGATTTGTCACGTTACAAGTAGGAGGGCTTTTTAAACTTCATCCTCCCTGGATTTCTTTGGAGAAAAGCCAAGTAATAACTCTCGAGTGTAAATGCAGGGGAGAGGAAGACCGTTATGTAGATGATTAATATGAGCAAGACAGTGCTTTGATAAGTTCAGGCTGCCAAAATCAGCATGAGTGGAAACTGTGTCTGCTGGTTTTCAGATAAGCTTAAGTAGCTTTTATCCACTGCAGTGAACAAAGTGAGTACGCTCACAGCACCCATTAGATTTCAACCTCGAGTATGATGTAATTTTGAATGAAAAGAAATTCACTTTGATGCTGTGTTAAGACACTTGTTGTTATCCTGTGAAATACCAAAACAACACATTTCATGGAAGCTTTTCTCTGTACAGTAACTTATTGTGTTGACACAAAACAAAAAGGGTAACTCAATTATGAAGAGTTTGTGATAATGAAAATGTGACAATTAAAAATGTGTGCTTCAATGTTTAATTAATTATGGGACCAAAAGAAAATGAATGTTCAATTATTTTGTATAATGAATAATCGTTTTAGCCATTCTTCAAGCTACTAATGTCATATTATGTCATTTTTGTACTGGTTTGAGATGATGATTTACTTTATGTGTGAATAGACGTACTTCCATCTGTTGGTTTTCTGAACTTCGGAGGAGATTTAGTTGATTCACTTTGTATTTTCACTTTGTATTGATGACTTCTACACTACATTAAGATTGTAGAGACGTTGAACGTAGTGATTGTGCCGTTGCTACTGTTGGTGCTGAACTTAAAGAAAGAGATCGAATTTAAATGTTTCATGTTTCTTGATTTTTTTATTCAAATATATTCTTCTATAGAATTCTAATATTCTGTGATTTGTAAACTTTTTTGCTTTAAAAAAAACCTCATTTTTAATTTTATTCATTCTGTTTTTGTCTTCTTTTTCTCCCTCTATGAAGCACAGGGGTATTTCTGAATATTTTCTTTATAGGAGACGTATCAAGAATCCACAACAGCCATTGTTTTCTTCAGCAGTGAAAATTAAATCATTAATTAAACTCATCTTATTCGGAATATGTATGATGCACATTACAGGAAACATAAGCCTTTCTGGAAGGGTTTGGTAAGTGAAACAGACAAAAATAAATTCGGAGTTACAGTCATATGACAATGTCACACTCAATGCAACCATCTTTTGTTTCCAAACACATAAATCACCAGTATGTTGCCTGACTATTTTCACTGTAAGTATGAAGGCTATGAGAAAAGTCTCAGAATAACCAGAGAGCACAATAAAACAGAACTAAAGCATCTTTTCACACTTTTCCCACCACTGTATGAAAGAAATGAGACGCTACTGACCATTCACCTGCAGCACATGTGTCTGATAGAGATCTTCATAGCCGTAGGCATGGCAACTGTAGTTCCCCATGTGTATGGTTGTCACCTTGGTAATATACAGGGACCCATCATCCCCAAAGTCCTGTAACACACGGAAAGAGAGGGAAGAAGAAAGTTAAGTCAAGATAGAAGAGGAGGGAGTGGTGGTGAAAAAAATCATGAGAGAGAAAGAAGAGAATGGGAAAAAAAGAGGAAGAACAAGTGTGTTTGTAGGAGAGGGACTAGGTGAAGGATGGGGGGCAGGAAAGAGCCACAGGGAGTGAGGGAGAGAGAAAGGCATCCTGATAGAATACATAAGGACGCTTGGAGAGGGGATGCACACAACAGCAGGGAGTGATGGGAGAAGACAAGAGAGAGAAAAGAGTGATGTGAAAAGGAAGAGGGACCATGAATCAACGGTATCCCTGTTGAGCTGAAGCAGGCGTTGGGGAATTTGAGCCTCTCACCCTCATCACGCTGCCTCAGCCTGATAAATGGCAAGGGTTAAAAATATAAAGCCCATTAGGTTGATGAATGGAGCGGGTTGTTGTTGGTGCAGCGTGCGACAGTCACCAGGGGGTTCCAGCCACAGCTTAGGGCGGATTAAGGCATTAAATAGTTTGCTGTCCCACCAAGTGGCAGAGCAGATGTCCTGATGCGGCTCAGTCGTGACATGGAAACCACAAACGGCTGCTTTCTTTCTCAGAGCTTAAGAAATCTCCGTGACCCGGTGGAGAGTGTCTTAGTGACATGAGTGTGAAATAACTTTCATGGAAGTTTAGACAGCTTCTAATGTTCCAAATTTAAAGTTGAAAATACAAGAGCAAGGGCAATCACAAATGAACAGGTGATTTGTGATAAACCACAAGTATTATATGTCGAGCATATTTTCATGTGTAAAAGTGATGGTTCCTTCTTCTCTGCTATGATAAAAGGTACCTCTAACCAATGAGTCATTGAAATGGAGAATTGAGAGAAGTGTTTTAATTCTTTGACTATCGTCTTACCTGATGTTTGATATCTCACAGGATAATCAAAGGTGCTTAACATATACACTGTCTGCTTTGTGTAGGCGCTATACTGTAGTATAATGCGCATAATTCATGAAAGTTATAATATATCTCGTGTTTCTAAGTGAAGTATATAAATAAGAGAGCCTCAGTAATAATTTCACTTTTGTTGGAAAGTGAATTGGCCAAAACTGGGGATATAATGTAGTATTGCCTTGTTTGCCTTTCACGTGTTCACTTTATGTTCACTTTATGAGATACTATATGGTATGAGAGTTTGGTTATCTGAATGCAACTCCATTCTTTATTAACTGAGCCTGCACTGTGTGTGGACGTCTGTTTTCTAGGTGTTTGTTAACGTTTTGGTTCATGAGGTGTAGAAGTGCTACAGAGACGGACGGAATTACAGGCTTTTATTTTAAACCAGGTTGAATTATACACTAATGTGGTGGAAAGACTAGTGGATAAATGATGCCTTAAGGTGGCCAGCAGCCATGATCAAATGAATAACATTCAAGTCCCTCAGTGAAGTTTCGCTTTTAAGATGCAAATTACAAAGCCTCCTCTGACCTATTCTCGAACACTGATTCTCAGAGCTTTTTTGTACCACTCAATATAACTGATGCAGTGAACATCAGCTTGCATAAACTTAAAAGCCTCATTAACTTTGTTAAGTGGTGAGATAAAAAAAAAAAAGAAGAGCTGTCCAGTTATTGTTTTTCATAAAGGAAAATATACATTATTCATTTCATTTCTGAATGAGTCAGTTTCCAATCCCACGCAGTCAACAACTACCTCCCTGATGGACAGTTTCAGCAGCAGCATAAGTAGTTTCAACCGATTATATTGCGGTTATGTCTGCGCCTGTTTGTAGTTCTGACTATCTTTTTTGCTCTCCTTCAATCAAACAGGTCTGAACCCATCAGTATACAAGTGCAGTTTTGCGAAAAACTACTCCACTCAAAATGTAAAATACCCAGTTTGATTGAGAGTAAAAGAAGGAGAGAAAGACATAGAAACAGTGCAGAGGATTGAGAGGCTGGGCAGAAACAAACAGGGGAAGAATAAGAAAGACTGGAAAAAGAGCAGAAAAATAAGACTGATTGTAATAGAGGTTCAGCTGTCAGGTTGAGGGGGAAAAAAGATGTTATAAAAAGATTTCAATCATCGGTGTACAAAACTTCTGAAAATCAAGCGTGTTTCCAATCAACACAGTTCAATAGAAGAAAACAGAGTGCTGACAGGCTGCTGACAGAAAAGTGAAGCCCTGTGATTGACTGATGACCTGTCCAGAGTGTACCCTGCCTCGCACTACGGCCCCCCACCTGCCTCTGAAGGACAACGTGTATAGCTAATAGAGAGACAGAGGACCCTCCCTCCACTCACCCCGTCAAATATTTGACCTTTAGTTTTTAACGTCAACTTGAACAAAATGTTCAACAACAGGCTTAAAAACATGCATCTCCATTCTTTATTTATTTTTTTTGTTTGTTTCCATCTTTATCGTATTCTTCTCTTTATTTTGCTGCTTTTAGAACTTTCTTACAGTTTCATTGATTGGTGCATTATACCTTAATGGAGCTGCTGGATATTGGCAGACAGGTCATCTACTTTTGCTGCTTTCAGACATAAAAAAAACAGCTCAATTGTGATTTTCAAACTGCCTTATTAGTTTATCATTGGGCATATTTTAAGTATAAGTACTGTACACATTACACTTTTTTTTAAACTAAAAAATGCACAAATCCAAGCAATCAAAAATACATTTTATCCTCCACCATTTACAGACTTTGCAAAGGTCGTTGTTCTTTCTGGAACTGACATCTGGTGTGCGCAGAAATTCAGAAATTCATAAATAAATGTTGTTTAAAACAAATTACTAATGTTATTTATTTTCTTTAATTTAGGGATTCTTTGTTACTGTGACAACAATAAACTCACGCAGATGGGGCTCCTCTCTCCTTCCTCCACTCAGACCACTGCAGTCTGTGGAAATTCATTATGCACGGTCATGAGCCTGGGGGACCTCTGCTGCCACCACCTCCCCTCCAGTTTCCACCTCAACACTTGACATTGTTTATCGGCTCATCATCACAGCAGACCAACAAGGCCGCTCATTAACATGCAATTAGCGGATAGTGATCCGGAGGTGGGTAAGGTAAGGCCAGCGCTGTGCTGTCACCTGAGCAGATGTGACTGAACAGGAGCAGGGCCACGTAGTTCATTAAGCAGTGAGCAAACTCTAACTGTGCAGTTTCATGGGGAGTGCATTTAGGGGAGGAAAACTTTTCTTTATTGTCTGATCCTTGGATTTTTTTTTTCTTTAAATACTGTCAGCTTTACTTTACTTTTCATGTTCCGTCTTGCCCCGGGCAAATCATGGTCTGTGGCCTCTGGCAGCTTTACACAAACCTGTCAGCTGCTGGGTTCTTCTAATGTCCACATGCACACTTAAGTACATTTGATTATTAGTGTCCATCCATGCATCCATTATCTACTGAATAGCACTTTTCCCCGTTCAAGGTCATGGGGGGGCTGAAGCCGATCCAAGCTGTCATTGGGCGAGAGGCGGGGTACAACCTGGACTAGTTGCCAGTCAATCACAGGGCTGACATGTAGAGACATATTACCAGCCACACTCACATTCACACCTACGGGCAATTTAGAGTCACCAATTGACCTAACTAGCATGTCTTTGGACTGTGGGAAAAAGATGGAGTACCCGGAGAGAACCCACGCATGCACGGGGAGAACATGCAAACTTCAAACAGAAAAACGAGAATAGAGCTCCAAACAATTTAAAACAGAAATAATATATTCAGATTAATTTGTTTCAAATTGACTATAATTTGTTTTTGTGAGGAGCCGGACACTTCAGTCCCTTGCTGCTTGGAGGACAAGCCAACATACATGGTGCATAACCTAACCACTAGGCCATCATCTCCTGAGGTCTATGTGTCTTTACAGTTATTTGAAGTTCTTTTGTGACCAATGAAGATAATTTAATCATATTCATATTAATATGACTTGTCTACACATGAGCTTCAGTTATCATAACCAGACGGATAAGGTACATGTTGCTTAGTAAAAAAAAACAACAACAACAGTATTAGAACACTTACATTGATATCCTCGAGGTCTAAGAAGTTAAGTATGATGCCGTTTCTCTTCCAGATGATTGGCGGGCGTAGTGTCCCCTGGATGGCACAGGTGAGGACAGCACTGAGGCCCACTGTTACTGTGGAGACGCTGATCTGCTGGTCCTCAGCCAGGCTCAGCTGCACCACCTCTGTTAGGATGAGAGCATGAAGGGAAATGATTGGTGTTGGTTCCAGAGAACAGATTCCACAGGAGCAAATGTGAGACGAGAATAGGAAGATAAGATGAGTTAAAAAAGAGAAAGAAAAAAATGACAACTGAGATTGAGGGTGCTGATACAGTAGAACTATAGCCAGGCTAAATACATTTCTAAGCATCCATCTCATTACTAGTGGGCCGAGGAGATAAACACCTGTCCACTGGGGAGGGATATCCAGGATGAAAAAAGAACCATGTGTTAGAGGACACACAGCTAGCCAAATATCATGCTTCTCATTAAGCGAAATTTATGATCATTGAAATGGCCATCCGAATCAATTCACCTTTACGGCAAATTAAGAATTACTCTTCACCGGTTCCCCTCGGCACAATAAATAGTATCTGTGGACAAGCTGTGTGGTCACGCTAGAAATCTACAGCCACAGTGTGGGAACTTTGTCATCTGCTGAACATTTTTCTCATGTCAGTGTACATTTACAATGAGTCAGGTGTTTTAACTATCCATGTAGCGGTGTCTTGGCACCAGAGGGGGCCTTTTCAGCGGTTTGTGCCATATTTCCTCACAGTGATCGTTTGACCTTGCATTGCACTGCACTACATCACTTGTCTTTCTCCACTGCTTTATTTTGTGGTCTGTGCGGAAACTGAGTCTGTTTTAAATTAGGGTTTGTGTCAATCTGAGAAAGGAGTATTACATATTCCAATGATGCAGAGTGAATGTGGATGTGGACCACGTGTGCACTGAACTGCTAAATGTCAGTGTGTGAACAAGGGTCAATATTGACTGGGGACAGGATATACCTGGATCAATAAATAAAGAGGCCCAGACTCCTGGTAGAAATCTGAATGGAGCCATTGGAGCCTTACAGCGTGCAAAATACACAGAAGGACACACAAGCACACACACACAAACCAACACAGTCAATTAATGGACTAACACTAGTCAAGAACCGGCTTTTACTGAAACCTTTACAAAAAGGATACTGAAAAAGACAGAAAAAATAGGAAACAAGAGCAGGGAATGGTATCTGTAATTATGTTTGGATCTTCAACATACACAAATGTTAGACATTTTGTGATTTAGAAAGTAATCACTTATATTTTAAGGAAAAAAACCTTGGAAAGCAACATAACAGAACATTAAGCAGACTCATTTGAATATCAAGAGAATTTCCCTGACACAACAACAACAACAACAACAACAACAACAACAGGTGTTGTTTATTTATATCAGATCCTTTGATGAGCAAAGCTGTGTATCATTAAATATGTACACAACAAGTGTACAACACAGAGCTGTTCTGTGTCAGGATGAATTACAGCAACGTAAATTATTGCTTTGAGAAGCTAACATTAATTTTTACCATTTTCCCCTTCAACATGTTTGTGCTCTGGACCTTTTGAGTTTGCTGACCTGTGCTTCCAATTCTCAGCACCCCAACTCCATCAGATCCATCCCTACCCATAATGGCATGAAAATGTATACGCAAATAAAGATCTAACAACAACAAACACTGGCTTTTATCAGAACTTGAAGACAGAAGGCCAGTATCCCAAAGTTTTACTTCTACGCCCGGAAAGAGACAGTATTGAAATGTCAAAACAGATTTTAAGTAGACGGCTAACAGACTTTGAAATGTTTGTGGGGAACCTTCTGTCCAGTTCCAGACTTTGACAAACGCTGTTGTAAAGTACCCCTGGATATTAGCTGTCTGTTTGGCATAGCTCGCCAGGTGATAGATGTATCCGGGGTGACAGCTCAGTCTGTCAGTGATATTTCAGACTGCCTTGGGTACAGTACACTGCCAGATCCAACAAAGTTATAATTCAGCAGAGCGGTAATTTGGGTGGCAGAACAGCTTTGAGTGCCATGTGGACAGATGAGGGATGAAGGGCATTGATCTGACATGGCTTGGAGGGCTGGTTTCAGGGTGGCACTGTGAATTTCAACCACATGACTGCTCACATTACATTTCATACAGAGCATGGAAGTAAGACTTGTACGGGCTGCCATGTCTTGACTGTTCAAACGGACATTTATACAACTCTTTTTTGGTCTTGAAGTACAGCTATAACTTTGGTTGTATGCTAATGAGGGCCATTTCTTCAAAGTTAAATCAGAGCAGTAATAACTGTATACAATAGACTCTGGTAGATGAAACAATGGCTGCTGTTAAGGATGATCATTTTAACTATAGTAGGACCAAATAATATTGTTGTAGTAGTCGAAGTCGTTCTTGGTCTTAAGACCGGTCTCCAGACCACTTTTTGAAGTTCTTGAAGGTCTCTGAATTGAAAGCATTTTTACTCGGTCTTGCCTCAGTCTCAGACTGAGCAGACTTCGGATTTTAAATCAAGACCACCACTGATAAGCTTTTTTTCCACGTCATTACGCTGATTAGTAGAAAAATGCCCCTTTCTAAAAGAACAAATAACTTTGTAGTTATAAGTAATAGTCATTTTAAGTGTAGTCATTTTTATCCCCCGGTTAAAATCCCACAACCTCCGCACTGTTACGGTCTAAGTGAGTGAAACATCCCCTGCACACAAGATGATGATTTTTCAGTGATATTTATGGGCTTGGTCTTGTCTCGGTCTCGATCACTAAATGTCTCGGTACTCTGGTCTCGGGTATGTCTTGGTGTTGGTTGGTGTGGTCTTCACTACAACACTACCAAATAAGCAAGTGGTGATGCTTTAAAATTAGGACATAATCTTGAGTCAGAGATTTGACACATTAACAAAAAAAAAACAAGAGAATATTTCAGAGTCAAATAAATGTTGTAACAAAGAAATAAAAGGTTACTATTAAAGTTATTTGTAGGCTTTGTGTTTTTGAATGAGTCATGTACAGTTCATGATATATCGCCAGGTGAGTCTCAGACTGCACTGTTTTTAGCAGGTTTTTGGAGTGAATACCTTCATTTCTCTGTTGTAAAGATTAAGATTAAGATTTACTTTATTGATCCCCGCAAGGGGAAATTTCAGTTTTTACACTCTGTAGTCATGCAACACACACATATGCTGAAATATACACACACATGCACAAACAGGATCCTATGGACATGCACTAATGGAGAGATGTCAGAGTGACAGAGCTGCCCACAGCAGGCGCTCCTGAGCTGGTGGTGGGGAGGGGGTTTGGTGCTCAAGGGCACCTCGGCAGTGCTCAGGAAGTGATCTGGCACCTCTTCAGCTACCAGATTTGGTCCGCACCGGGACTTGAACCGGCGACCCTCCGGTTTCCAACCCAGGTCCCTACAGACTGAGCTACTGCTGCCCCGTGAAGCAGCACTGACAGCGGTGGAAAGATAACCTTCAGCTCTGAGCCCCTAATGCAGGGCTGTAACACTGCTTTCCACAAACTAAATCAAACAGGAAAAGCACAATCAATTCAAAACTGTTTGAATTTTTTGCAGGTGCTCTCTGCCAACCTCTTATACGAGGTCAGTCTAAACTTTCTGCTGATATATTAGCCCTCAGTTTTAATGTCTGGCAGGAAAGGCCAGGGTAAAAAAAAAAAAACACCTAGCTTTGTGAAAGATGGAGCAGTGGTGAAATGAATCCTGACACCATGAAATTAATCCTGATGCCATCCAAACCCTACCCAGTGAGATTACAGTTAGGAGACCAAGCCAAAAAAAAAATGCCCTTACTTTTTATTGGATGAAAAAAGCTGTGTAGTAAATAGTTAGAAAGTTGGCTGATTACAGTTGATATAATTTATTTTGGGAAACTGTAGTGGAAAAATACTATCTGTCTGTCATCCTCATTTGAACTTAAAATATGTTTGTGCGTCATTTAGAAATTAGAAACTGTTTCTCTGTATGGCCTGATGATGATGGGAGAGTCATTAGGGGACAAACAAATGGCAAATAATCTGCTGTTGCTGAATAATTAATAATAGCCATCACTTGACAGGAGATTGTTCCCAAAGTTTTAAAGCTTCCAGTCACGGTTAATGAGTTGAAGAGACTGATAATCACACATAATAACTTCAGTATTATGTTGAGAGAAAGAACCTATTTTCCAATATTTTCTTTACAATGAGACAACACTGTTCCCCCTCCATTAACTTCAGGGGCTTATGGTGCTTATTTACCTGTGATAAAAGTACTAAAGTTATGATATATATAACTATACAAACACAAAAAAATGAGAAAAATATAAAACTGAAAATCTGTTTCAAATAGGCTTTTCCTTTCAACTGGGGTATGGTCTGTTCAGGACAGGATTTAACATACACATAGGCTCAGGTTTTTGGATTATTTTTAAGTTGATGTTAGCTAACTAGTTAACGTATCCCATTGTATTTGAGAAAGTCAACTCAAATCATATAATCTAAATGACACATTAAGAATTTAATCTGTGTAAAAGCCTGAGTGCAAACACAACATATGTCCAGATGGATGACAGAGATAAGCCCCGTAAAGAGTCAGTTGTTGGGGGTCTCCCAGAGAAAAGAAAGTCCCCTTGCGTGACAATTTCCATTGCGTTGAGCACAACGTGCCGTTTCTGTGCAGCTGCGTGTAGCTCTTTCTGACATTTGTTTTCACCTTGTTTTCACCTTGTTTCACCGGTACAGCAGTTGAGCCCTCAGTCTGTACAGTAACATTGGTAGTTGGAAGGTACACACACCCACAGCTCAGAACCAATTCGCCTGGAGTCGCACTGTGCACCTCTGCTCGCCCTTGTCTTTATTCGAAGAGTGGTTTCCAAAAAAAACAGCCCTCCAGAAGCTTTATTTACTAAACAGTATACAGTGTACCACGGTTCGCTTTAAATGCATGACCCAATGTGGGAGAAAAGATGTGAAATATGGGCACCACCAGCCTGGTCTGCACTGCTGTCTGCTGTGACCGTGTACCTGCTGCCTGAAGTTAAATGGCTGTAATGATTGTGTATCTTTCCTGAGGTGGCAGTTTCCTGGGTTTTGGTACCAGCAGCACAATGTTTTTATATATTTTACCATGCTTAGTTTCAAACAGACGTTTTACTGAGAGCTAACATGGAGTTAACCCTATATGTTCCACCAGTTTCTATAACACGTATCATCTTTAAATCAACACTCAAAGTTGAGGGTCATATTGTGTTTGAAGGTTTGACAAAGGAGCAGGGGGGGGGGGTGAGATAGGTTTGTCATTTATTAAGGTTACAGACATATAAGGTCACGTGGGAACTTGAATAACTGTTACTTCATAATGTTTTTTTGGTAAGATTTATATTTTATAACCTATTCGTTTGATGTTAGCATTGTGAACAGCATATTTGATACATTTTATTCAGGTCAGTATTTGAGGATATTTTATTTATTAAGTGAATGAAACTGAGTTTTTTATTTAAGGAACACGAATGAACAAGGAACAGAAGTGCATATTTAAGGTTCAACGTTTGAATGTCTCTTTTTTATTCTGTGTTTTATCTTGACATATTTAATTTATAAGGAACACATTAATGACCCTCAACATGACCTTGAGAAGAAGGACTAATTAGCACAATCTCCGGATGCATCAGCGCCTGATTTAGTTTAAAACAATCCCAAGGAAAAACTTTCTTTTGCAAATTAGCAAGGCTATGATTGAATACAAATACTATATCTGCTCATTGAAATAAACATTCAGTAGAAGATTCTGAACAACATTCAATGACAGCTGTTGACACTTTTTGGGAAGTTCCTAAAGGGTATGAGCTTTGCAGCTTAGCCATAATAACTACATTCATGTTCAAATCAAAGACAGAGATTACTTCCACTTTGAGCAACATAAGAAATGTTCAAACATCCTCTCTGGTTCTGTCCCAATTCCCACATGACCCAGACAAATTACACATCCACAAGCAGTGCCTGTTCTGCCCCGGCTTGCTGGGGAAGGTTGTCAGGACATTATCTAGCTAATGATTCCTGCAGCTTCCCCATTCTCCAAAAATAGCTTCAATGTGTAAGTTAGTAATTGTCTTTCAGGGGAATTCAGGAGCTCCACCGATTGATCAGCGCTGCTAACTGAGCTATGGGCAGGCTGACAGGGCCAACAGGGAGAATTCTGTATCCAGCTCTGGAGGGAAATACCGTATACTTAAAGTGAGGGAAGAAAGTAAAGAGAGATACAGGAAAAGTAGAGGGAGAAAGATGTAAATACAGAGACACAACAAAATATATTTAATAGAGGGAAATGGAACCAAAATGTAAAAAAAAATCTGTAATAGGATAGAGAAAAACAAGCTTAAATGTGGGTGAGAAACAATATAATAAAGGATGAGCAAACAACAGGAGAGAAGACCATACCAACAACACGGTGAAATAAGAGAAGGAGTGCAAATGAGTGCGCATGTTAGACAGGAAGAAAGACTCATTTGATGCAGAGCACGTAGCAGATCTCGCAGGGAATAACTAATGTGGCGAGCTGAAGACTGTGGCTCAGAGAGATGTCCCCTTCCACTTTTAAATGACAAGCCTTTCGTGAGCCGGAGTAAGACATCAAGCCACAAAGCAAAGGAGCAGAACGCCATGACTTTTTTTTTTAGCAGGTAAGACAGATAACATCCTGACTGCAGCATACAATAGAAGCAGGAAAGAGAGATAGGCGTTGAGGTAAAGGGAGCAAAGAGGAGATAGAGAAATGATTGAAACAGAGTTACAGGTGGAGGAGTTGAATATAAGGAGTTTGATTCGAGGCCGAGAAGCACAGAAAAAACAAGCAACCAGCAAGTAGAGATGAGTCACGTTTATTGCGTCATTTAAAAACCATCGTTTCTTATAAAACAATGTTTCACCCTTTAAATGATTAAAAATACTTTTGAACCAGCAGTTAAGTTTCCCCATCAGATTTCTTCAAGTTTACATCTAGATGTCTTTTTGACCACTTTATACTCTAAATCATCAACCATCAACATCAACCACAGCTATCAACAACAAGTAGTTTAATGAGAGTGCACTCACCTCTACATTGAACCTGAAGCACAAGAAAGATCTAATTGAAGAGTTCCCAGTTTTAATCAGGATTTAAAGTCAAATTGTTTGCAGTTTTACATCCCAGGAGGAGAATTCAGCTTTGTCACCAACTTGTTTTACCAGGAAAACTGGGTGCTGGTACTCTACATGTTAAGCATGCAAAGTATTTTTACATTCTGACTCAAGTATTTTATATCAATGAAGTATTAATCTGAGACATGAATACAACATTTCTGCAGTTGTTTAGCTGTCTTTATCTCTATAAAGATGTACAGATAAGATGAGCATATAAGGTTAAGAGTGACTTCCAAATAATTTAATAGATTTGCTAAAGAATGATCTCCTCGGTGGTAGGTTGGAGGAAAGTTTGTTTTAGTCAAACGCAGCCCGGATGTCGTATGTTAAATTGGATTGACAGAGGCTGTGCTGTAAGCTTGTCAAAAATACTTATCACTTTGGACAGAAACTTGCCGAGCTGAAAAAACTTCTTAGAATTTTAAATACATTTTGTACTTTTATTCTCTGTCGTCTTTACTACATCATTCACATAACAGTTTGATAGAAAGTCAGCTGGTGGTTATCCTCTCTGTGTTTAACTGAATATTTTATTGTTCTTCTTGGATCTGTGTCTCTCTCAAGTTAATGGATGAGAAACTTTCAGTCACTCACATTACTTAATGTGGCAAATGTGCCTTCAGCAACAGACCCTGTAGCTGCAGAAATCTCTTCACAGAGCGGCCCTTTTGGGAAAACAACACTTTGCATGTCATGAAACATTCTGTTCTTAAGTTTCCTCAAACAACCCAAACCCTTTGATTTATATCCACAGGCTTTATGCCTTGTGCTCTCGGAAGACTCCACAGTTATAGTTGTGAATTTGTCACAAAGATTTAAACTTGAGTGACAGCTAAACTGCACATTTAGATTGATCACAGTCTTCAGTGACCTCTGACAGATGATGGTAGCCGATGTAAAAATATACATGTTGTCTGGTCAGATTAACTTGATCTGAAATGGGTTACCTAAGAAACTCTGGCAGGAAAACAGTCATCGAAACCTTATTCATTTAACCTAAAATGTGTATAGACACTATTACCAGCATGATTAATTTTTTAAATGTAAACAAATATATATTTTTATGTCACTAGCAACTGGTGTAAACTATTGCAGGTACAAAAGGGGGGTAAATCTATAGAGTCTGGAATAAATGTTTGCGTTAAATAAGTTTTCTTGTCAATAGTAATTAGAACAGTCTGTGATGGCCCAGCAAAGGAACATGGGTACACACTTGTTTATCAGATGGTTTACTTGTGTGTGACCCATTATTTTCTGATGACAGTCATGTTGTATTCCAACCCCCCCCCCCCCCCCCCCGTCTAACACCTAAACCTTGTGCTCCTGTTAGTAAACACAAAATCCTTAACATTTTTAAAAACTTTTTAAACAGTTTTCTGCTGCTTTTAATGATGTCGCTAAATCTGAGTCTCCTCTTTGTTATAAAACCATGGTGAGTTTACGCCTCCTGCAAATGCATCATGTTAACTGTTGCTCCGTTTTAAAGGATATGGTCTAAAGCTAAACATAAACCCTCATTAAATGACACCCATCTTTGCTCCAGACAAGAATGCAGGAGAGCTGAATGAAAATGGAAAAAGATAGACCACAGGTATCCTTTGAAATTTAAAGGGAAAGTTGGAGCAGATACCTGAAAATAATTTCTCAACTTTTTGGGGGGGACAAAATACTGTTACAGGATTTCGAGGCCATTTCGAGGCTACAACATCCAGGGCATTGCAAACAGTAGCTTTGCCTCTAGTGTAGTCCAAGCTCATTTTAAACATGCTGTACAGTGCAGACAGTTTTGAAGAAATCCAACTTGGACAACAGTCCTCTCCAATTACAGATCTATTTCCAAACTCCCTTTCCTTTCTGAAGTCTTGGAGAAAGTTGTTTTATTCCACTACAAACTTTTGTAGACACAAATGGCATCTTTGAAGTGTTCCAATCTGGTTTTAAAGCACTTCACAGCACTGACACAGCACTTTTTTAAGTTTTTAATGATATTTTATTAAGTGCTATTTTTTATACTTTTAGATCTCACAGCGTCTTTCGACACTATACCAAAATACACACAATTTCTCGTCTGTAGCACTGGGCTGGAATTAAAAGTACCGATTTGGAGCGGATCAGATGGACCCATCTGACAGAAAGTTCTGTGTCTGCCTTGCTGATTTCACATCCTCTTCAGCCACTCTTCCATGTGGAGTCCCCCAAAGCTCAATACTTGGCCCTTTTTTAATCTCCTTGACCATGCTTCCACCTGGGGTCCATTCCTAAAAAAGTATGGAATCTCTTTCGCTACAATATGCTACCTGCCCTTAAAAATCAAACACTAACACTAACACTAACTAACACTTTTAGACCGTTTTAAAGACATCAAAGCTTGGATGGCATTGAATTTTCTTAAGCTCAATGACATCAAGACAGAGGTCGTCATTGTTGGACTGAACTGAGGATGCAACGAGATAAAGTCCCCTTTTTTTACAATGATTTTGAGAAGGTTATGCATGCGTTTATCACAAGGCGTCTTGATCACTGTAATACACTATGTTGGTGTAAGCCAAGCCTCTCTTAATTGACCGCAGCTGGTTCAGAACACTGCGGCTCTATTTGTGACTCGTTAATGGAAACATGAACACTTCCCCCCCCTTTTTCAGCTTCACTCCACTGGCTCCCTGTGCCTTTTAGGATTGGTTGTAAGATTTTATTATTAACATATATATCGATGAATGGGCTTGCTCCAACCTATCACTCAGACCTTTTAAAACCTCACCTTTTATCACAGACACTCAGAACCACCGACTGACCGTTCCATGGTCTAGGTTGAAGCTCAGGGGCGATGATCCTTTTCAGTCTCAGATCCAAAGCTCTGGATTGCTCTGCCTTAGCCGTGTTCGGCTGTCCCTCATGCTGCCTGTTCTTAAATCATACCTTCAAATGCACTTTTATGCCTTGGCTTTTGGCTTTGTCTGTCAGATGCCTTTTTTTCCTATTCTCTCCTTTGGTCTTAACACTTTTTCAGGGTCCTTTTGTTTTTACATTGGTCCTTGTGTTTTAATGTGTTCCATGGTTTATCTTTTTGATTGGAGAGCACTTTTATGTTTTTAAATGTGGATCAATAAGATATAATTGTGCTAATGCAAATTTAAGTGACAAACTGTATTGATGAAATTACCATATGGGCTTGTGATTTTCTAGCTAAACCACTGAATCAAATACCTCAAAATAAAGGTAGTACATCACATTGACAAAAAAAGATCCAATATTTCTATTAAGCAGATGTGCTCATTGATTTGCAACACTGCCCACATCGACTTTATATAACTGCAAATAATAAAGGGACAGCTTCCTCAAGATCAACTGTTTAGCTAAATTTGTTAATATACACATATTTGTAAAAAGCAGCAAATACACAGAAAACAACAAAACTATGGGCTCATTTCAAATATCTGATTTATAAAGAATCTGTACTCACACCAGATGTACCATGACATGACTGCCTGAGATAATGTCACAGTGAACACTATGACCCTGGTGGGTTTGTACAGTACATGAAGGGAGACAGGCCCCCCCCGCTGGGAGCCCACAGTGTGTACAAATGATCCCAGTGTGCCACTGTGCATTCAGTATGAGGGCTGCTCTCAGCGGGTGGGCTGCAGCCATTAGCAAATATATCATCCATGTTTCAAGCACACTGACACTCTGAATTAATGATATGTTGTACATCACATCCTGAATGAACCCATTTTTCTGAGTCAATCAATAACTGGGCACACTGCGACAGTCAATTCTATGCACACACTGTATATCAGCTCACTTTCCTGTTTTGCACATTCATACTGTTCATTTACTGTCCCTCACTCTTATCTTGTATGTACACACAAGCGATCCCCTCTTCTCTCTCTCTCTCTTTCCCCCACACACACACACACGCTTGTTCATATATACATAGAAGAAGTGAAGCCCTCTCTGAGAGTGCTGGGTTGGTGATTATTCATGGGAGGGAGATGGGGATGAGCAATCAGCGGCCGTCTCATTAATCACACTGGATCCAGACCCTTAATCTCCGCTACAGGTACAGAGGAATCCTCTGCCGCTCATCATCGCCCTCCTCCTCTCCCTTACTCTGCCTCACTTTCTCCTCCATCCAATGTCTCATTTTCTCTCTCATGCTTTGTTTGCATCCTTGGCTATTTCTCTCTGTCTTTGTCCTTCTCAGAGTCGCTCACACTCATGATAACTCAGTGACTCTCTGACTGCCTGTCAGTCTTACTTTCCATCTGTCCTTGGTTTAATTCACCCTCACTTTCTCTTCCTTGCTGTTCCCTTAAAAGATCCATCTTTTTTCGCTGTCTCTCTCTACGTTCTTGTAAAGGCATGATGGTGCTTCTTCTCAAGCAGGGACCCTTAACTAGGCAGAGACAAAGCCTTGTTAGGATCACAAAGAGAGGACTGAGAGGAAGCTATTGGAGGAGGAGAGAAAAGAAGGAGTGTGTGCGTAGGAAGAAGTTTTTTTCCCCCAAACAGTCTGTTCCAGGCTGTATTAACAAGCCAGGAGCAGCAATTTGGCAGGAGATCTGGCTCTGCTTCTGCATCGGTATCTGTATAAGCGTTTTAAAAAAGAAATAACAGCAGCAGGACCCTTTGTGCAATGCTCTGTGTTATGTCATGATTAGAAGTTCTCAACAACTTAATGTGTTGTTCTGCCGAGGAATTTAAATACAATAGTCATTGGTTGTTATTTTAGCGAGTTTAATAATTTAATGAAATTGCAATCTCTTGCTTTATTAAAAAAAACAGGCTCTTGAACAAACAATGATGAACAGTTACACTCCTGTCTTCTGCAGAACTACAGAAGCCAAAGAAAATTAAAAATCCGGAAAAATTATACATTTCTTCAGTACGCTGTCTGAGTAGAGTTGATGTTTTCAAAAAATAAATTCAGAAATAAATAAACAAGACTCACTAAAAATAAACCTGCTATTGTCAACAATATTTAGTTTGCAGAGATATCCACAGCTGTTTTCCTGGAACAGCACATTTCCAAGGCCATTAAAAGGGAACAATAGTCACCCCTGCAACACTAAATGACCAATTCTGCAAAAAACATCCTGCTCACAACAGAGCCAATTGCTGAGGTGGGTGTTGCTGCTTAGCACCTGAGCACATTGCTGGGCAACAGTGGATTTACAGAGGACGAGGCTCAATAATGAAGCGCCATCAGTGGCGTAATAACAGGGCAGAACTCTCTTTACTGTGTCATTCAGTCCTTGAGGGTGGAAGTAACCTGTTGGGGGAAATGAACAGATTAATTGCCTGTCTGGAGGGTTCATGGACATGTTTACTTGGAAGTCGACCTCCAAACTGTCATCTTATTACTATGCACTCACTGTCATTTGTTGACTATAGCTGAGTCTGATGTTTGAAAAAGTCTGTCTAATGCCAAACTGTGATTTGCCACCGAAACTGTTAAAAGGAATCTTGCACCAAATCAGCTTATAAGCTTGTCACACCTCATGACTTCTCTCCAACAGCTTTTTCAATATTTCACGTAATATGACTCCTGAAGGTCAAAGATACAGCAACCCTCTGGCATTATCAAATTGCATTGACTGAGATGAAAGCGAGCTTATAGCCTGTCATGTTTTTCTTGACATTTCTTTTAGTAGAGCTATACGACAGGCCTGTGCTTTCTTTCAGTCTTCTTTTGAAGACAGCTCTGTCCTTTCCAAATTCGCAAAGGTTCTGTCACTGTATGAAAAAAGAGAGTCAATTTGTTTTGACTCTTACTTTCATAGAGAAAAGCTTGTAGCAACACCTTAAGAAATGAAAAGCTATCTGCCTTTAAACAAACTTGGGTAGGTATTAAAGTGTATACACACGCTTTAAACTAAAATGTTCCTTATTGCATGAGCAAGTTTTTTATTAATCCAGCCTGTTTTCTAGAGCACAGGTCGTTTTCTATTGACTTGAACAAAACATGTAGTGGCTTGTATAACTTCACTGTCTGTTTCACACTCTATTAAAAGCATACCGTCTTGAAAATAGGGTAAAAGATGTATGAAAATATATGATGAATTTTTGGTAAATCTCACAGCTAGGCTTAGAAAATGTTATCTTTATCTTTTGGTGTGATAAAATGGATATTTTAAGTCTCAAAAGGCCTCCTGCTCTGAGAGGCTTAATGGAAACAAGCTGACAGTCTGGAGCTAATCTCCCATACTTCATTTGGCCGAATAAGACCCAATTCATTAAAGAGTACTCTCATTTTGTGGCAGCAAAAGATCTCTGACAATCTGGATAATCTTTCATCTTTATGGAAACAAAGAGAGACCCCCTCCAAGAGGACACCCTCTCCTCTCTACATCCCACCAACTATATATTGCCGAGGCTTTTTCCTGACGGGGTGTGCTAAGTGGTCTTTATCATTTTAAAGCCCTCTCAGCCTTTAGGGAGGTTGAGGGTAGGAGAGATTAGAGGCCTGCAGCAGACCTCTGCACTGCAAGAGCCGCAGCTTGACCCAACCTCAGGTTCCTCCGAGAGAAAGGCCGAATGCACAATGAGATTTACTGAATGTGTCTGTATGTGTGCTTCTAAGTAGATGTATCTGTACAGGACTGTATGTGTTGCAATGTGAATGTATGTATTGTCAGCATGTCTCATGTGGAATTATCAAGTCTTGGCAAATATTTTAGACACATGCCTTATTTTTCTTATATGAGGGCTTTTTTCCCACAGAAATAACTCCAAGGTTCAAGACGTAAATGGACCCTTGAGTTGAAACTGTTGAGGTTGTAAGGGCATAACACTCTGTTCTTTTTCATTAGATAAGTTCAAGAGAGAGGTCACTGTTTGACGCAAGTTAATATGAGCTAAAAAAAAATGCTAATGAGACAACGGACACAAAGACACAGGAAACCACAAGTTAAAAAAGAGAATGGTTTCTCTTTGACTGAGTCTTCAATTAAACACTGGAATGAAGACATTTGCTCTGATTTAACATTGCACAAATACCATACTCTGTCAGAACTAATGAGTGTTGTTTCACAGTGAGACACACTGCTGATCTAGCATTATGCTCCTGCAAATGCAATTGGATTTGTAAAAGATAAATATGCAGCTTTTCTAAGAAGTATAAAACGTACGTTTTCCTTGTCAAGCTCATGCGGTTAATGATCTATTTTCAGAATAAGATTCCAGCGTTTTTTTTTAAAGCAGAGGCCATTATGCAAAAAATGCTGTTCATTTATCCAACTTTGGTAGCAAAGGGAGGCCACTGTTTAATAAAGTACAGGAAATGAAGTGTTATGATAAATATCAACATCTGTACTATCAGTTAAATACACAGAAAAGTAAGAATAATTCTAAGTGGATATATAGTTTGAAATTGCAGCAAAAGGGCTTAACAACACATCAGAGGCTTCCCTTATTACTTTAAAATCTGTAAATGTACTGCTCCAGTACAATGTATAATGTAAGATAACTGTACACCTTGGTATCATTTCCGCAATCAAATACAATCATTTCTTCAGCACATAATTGCTATGCACAAGAAGCAAGCAGAATACTTTACAGTTCATCTAAACCATAGAAGAAATTAGCTTAAATCAGATTTTAGTGACAACACCAGTAGATTTAAAAGAGTACATATATGTTTTAAGTTGCACCTGTGAAAGAAAAGCACCTATGAAGTCTAAAATGCATTTTAGCATTTCACATACATGCTCACTGGGCCACTAGAAAACTCAAATGAGCCACATAAAAGTGCTCTCCAATCAAAAAGTTAAACCATGGAACACATTAAAACACAAGGACCAATGTAAAAACAAAAGGACCCTGAAAAAGTGTTAAGACCAAAGGAGAGAATAGGAAAAAAAGGCATCTGACAGACAAAGCCAAAAGCCTACTGGTCAAGGCAAAATGAAAACGTACAGTGTGAAGGATTGTGACATCATTCTGACATCAGACTAAATGTTATTAGACGAAAACATAGGCTATAAGATTGGGTCAGTGAGGCATGCATACTTTTAGTGAAGACAGGATTAACACATGCATTTTGGGGATCTGCTATTTTAAATAGCATAAAAGCCTTTTATCACACTCATATTCAACCCATTTTATTTGAATTGAAAAAAATGGCATTACCCTAATACGGCAGTCTTTAGTTTTCTGTTTTTGTAAAGTCATGGATGGGTCATACTGCATGCATACAGCAGGAAGACCTTGATGATAAATGGTTCAGGTACACCTGTGCATCAAAAGCAGAAATAAAGGCAGGAATTTTTGGAAGATGTAATGTTTGACACATCTTTTTTTTTAATTATTGATGTGAGCAAGGTTTGCTGAGCATACATGTTCTTTATCAGCAATGATAAAGGTCTCATGTGGCTCAGCATTTTTGCACCTGCAGGACTTGTCAGTGAAAACCAAAATACTTGGCTGCAAGACACTAGACTGCATTTAAAAAAAAAAACAAATTCTTCTGACTATGTCTGATATAAAATTCATCAGGAGGTAAAAACAGCTACTTGGTTGATTCTTTGGGATTCTTTATCATCAGATGACAAGGGGTTATTTGGTCGGATGATGAATGGAAATGTTTTAGGTAAATATAGATGAGGGAAGTTGATTTATATTGTTTACTGTCAAGATGATTTCTGAGAGTTCCAGGAATCCAAGCCCATTTTACAGAGGTTAAACAAAAGATTTTGAACACTCCTCCTTTTTTTGGATGAAGTACTTCCAACCAGGCTCTGTGATGTAACAACAGTAATGCTCTCATAATATAAACCTTTATTTATCTTAATTGTATGTTGAAGATAAAGTGATTTAGAACAATAAAGAGTCTTTGGTTTGGCTCAGTCCCTCCATATTCCAACAATACACCTTGATAAATATGGGCTGATGAATTACCAGAAAAGTGAACTTAATAGGCATGGCAACATTGAATCATTACAACTACTTACAGGGTGTTTAAAATAGCTGCTGATGTCTTGATGACGTTGATTAATTGCTCCATAGTTTCCCCCATATAACACTCTCTCTCTCTCCCCCTACTGCTGAATGGGAGAGAAAAAGTTTGTCTACACCATGCATACACTGCACTACTGAATTATTATGGATCCTCCAAGCATGACAGGGGTTTTGAAAATAATTAGGAAAGTTTGAGGCCATATTTCTGCATTCTTAATGATTAAACAATGTGTGAGCAGCCCAGAGGCTAGAGGGTAGAACTGTTGGTTCAAAGTGAGAGGAACTTTGTTTTGATCCCCAAACTGGACCCTTTCCATAAGGATTTGACCTCTAGTAATAACTGACCTGTGTGTTTGCAGAAGATAGTATGCTAATGTCTATCCCATTAACATTGTAGGTAAGGAGCAATGCGACTTCAGGCCAAATACCAAACTGTTGTACAGCTGTGGATGCTACATTTCTGACATAGAAGTTCAGCCGTGGCTTATTTAATAATTTCATTACACAGCTCAGTTTGTCCAAAACGTGTTATTACCTTGATGGCTCTTGTGATATTTGATCTTCTCGTATTTGACCTCCATGCTTTGTACCTGACTGGACTGGAACGCGATGTGTCAGGAACTCTTTACAGTTTACAAAAGCAGCTCAGTTTCTGTCACAGACTTTGTTCAGACGTTGGACAAACAGCTAGCTGGATCTTTATCTTGAGTCACATGACTTGCTACAGCTTCTAAGGAAAGGGATCTGTGAAAATAGATATATCAAATATTTCAAATATCTGAAAGTTAGTGCAGAATCTTACGGAGAAGGGCTACACTTGCATTTAAGTTTGAAAACTGCATGTGTGAAGAGCAAAAACCCCAAACCAATATTATTAAACTATTTTCGTTGTCATTTAAAAAAAAAATTGTTAGGGGAAAGCTCAATATTTTAAGACTTTATACAGGGTATTCAACTATTTATGTTGAATAAACACCAGCATGGTGTATATCCACACTTTGATCACACCCTTACTTAAAGGTGCACTATGAAGTTTTGGTAGAGAAATGTGAAAGTTGGCCAAATGTACTGATTCTGTGGTATATGTTCAAAACTCCATACACAACATGTCCTCAGAGGAATATTTGGTCCCTGGAACACTGTTTGAAGATAAAATGCTACACGAGAAGTTATGGTAAAGGGCCCGCAACAGTGAAACCGTAACTCTCCTGGTAGCTTTTTACCTGCAAACAGTGTTCCAGGGACCAAATATTCCTCTGAGGACATGTTGTGTATGGAGTTTTGAACATATACCACAGAATCAGTACATTTGGCCAACTTTCACATTTCTCTACCAAAACTCCTCCTTTTTTTGGATGAAGTACTTCCAACCAGGCTCTGTGATGTAACAACAGTAATGCTCTCATAATATAAACCTTTATTTATCTTAATTGTATGTTGAAGATAAAGTGATTTAGAACAATAAAGAGTCTTTGGTTTGGCTCAGTCCCTCCATATTCCAACAATATGTCCCTGGAACACTGTTTGAATATAGTTTTTGTGTATTTAGTTCAGAAAATATAGCAAAGTAATGGTTCACTTCTCCAACTTTAAAATTTAAACCTATAAGTTAAATATACAGTTTGTTGTTGTTTTTGATAGACCACATAGGAATAGATGTGTGTATGTGTCTGTCAGTCTCCACAATCTGTTTATTGTCCATGTCTTCTTATTTAGACCTCAGTTTAAAGGAGACTAGTAACAGCTGCATTCATTTTATGTTTACCACTGGCTGTTCATATTCAAGTTAACGTGACTAGTTTTTCACAGAACATATCTGTTTATATCTGTCTGGCTGATTTGCTTGGACCCTTCACAGCACTGAAGACCCAACTACAGCAGTCATCTCCTCTACAGCCCACTGCAATGCTGTATTCAAAATATCAAGGCATCAAACTAAAAAGCTGCTGAGTTTCTTTCTAGATTTTTTTTGATGAGTGCTACAACATCACATCAAGGTGTTCCACATGAGTGTAGCTTGTAGCTTGGATTTAGCCTGGCAAGCCAAAAAAAGAAGAAAAAATCCCCGCATCATCTTGGTACAAAAAAAGCCTTTGAGCTTTAACCCTGAAGCCTGCTCAGTGCATGTTGTTTTAGAAGACTGGGTTGAATAGGAGCTTGTTGCCAAAGGAGATGTTGAGTACTAACAATCCACTAGAAGCCTGAAACATTGAGCTGAGCTGCAGAGTTAGACCACACTCCTGAGACTTTGGGGATTTGAGATTTCTGTTCTTCCATCATCACCTTTTTTCACTTGTGCACACTTGCACTTCAAAATGTTTGACTCTTTCAGCTTCCAAAAGCTGGCAAAGCTGCTCTTACAAAGTCTACTGAACAAAAAACATTGGCTTTGGAAATTCTTTGGAAAACATTGAGTGCTATTGGCTGCTAGTCTGAGTGCTTACGTAATCCTTGCAAATCAGAAAAGTCCAGGAGCTTATCAACTTATCAAAACTTCTGTATAAAAACATCAATTTATTTTCTGGTTAAGTTTAATTTATTTTCTATTAAATTGCCTTGAATTCCACCACAGAAGCTGCTGATTTGTGATATGTTTGCATGAAAAACAAAAACTCAAGTATTTCTTGCAAAAAAACATCTTAATCTGCACTTTTCAAACAAGTCTATCAATTTATATACGACTTGATTCAGAGGGTCCGATCTGGAGTCAACTCAGTCAACACATGGCAAATAAGTCAAAAAGATAGTGTCTAATTCACAAAACAAGTGCAAAGTGTTTAATGACCCCTTACTGGGCTGCAGAGCAAACAGCATCTCTGTGCACAGGGTAATGTATGTGTATTTATTTATTTTTTCGATAAATTGATTTTTGGCATTTTTGTTCCTTTATTGGAGAGTAGGGGAAGTAGGGAAGTGGGGAAAGACATGCAGGAAAGGGGCGACAGGTCGGAATTGAACCTGGGCCGCACACTTTGAGGACCATATCTCCCTACACATGGAGCACGCAAACTAACCACTTGGCCACCGGCGCCTCACATATTAAAAAAAATACATTGTGCAGTCATTTGGAGAATAATTGGCCCCTTTCTATGCAAATTGGCCTCATTGCAAAAAGTGTCTAATTTACAAACAGCGGCGCTAACAGCCACCCGCAGTTAAAGTGAAACAATTACCGTCTGCTGAGACCAGGTGGTAACAGCGCCGCAGTATTTAAAAGAGATGTCACGTGCAAACTTTCCACTGATCAGGAAAACAATTCTGCCTCTGTAGTACTTGAAAATCAATTATCTGTAAATAAGGTCTGTTAAAATTACTTTGACACTATTATCAATACAAACAGGGCTTAAATCAGTCCAGGGCTGTGTGTGGAGGTCTGGAGCTGTTATGTAACGTGAGTGTTTTTTTTCTTCCTTTAAAAGCTGCCCTTGTTTGCTGCATCCAGGGAGGACGCTTTATTTAAAAAATAACAAAAACAAAACTCCCAATTACATTATTCAAGTGGACGCTCAATAAACTTGAAAAAAAATTCAATTCAGTCTCCTCCACACTCATCATTTTTATTTGAACAAAATAGTTCTCAGTCAGAATGAGAGAGCAGCTCCCAGCTGTGGTGTAGTCGAGTCCCCAAAACTCGAGTCCAAGTCGAGTCTCAAGTCCCCAGTGCTTAAGTCTGAGTCAAGTCAGGCCTCTGCCCTTCATTCTTCCTCTTTCCTCCTCTCCCAGTCCCAGCTTTGTGCTCCTACCTCGCCCACTCCCCTTTCTCTGTTGTCCTCAGACTTTCTCAAACTTGTCATGTCTAATCTCTCACACCCTTTAAATCTCCCCCACAGTTTTGCTGCTTCCCCATACTCTAATAAATGTGTTATTGTGTATAACCTCTTTTTCTACACAGAGTTTTTGATTCCATTGTACCATTTTTAGCCCTGACAAAACGTATTAAACAACAAATAATGCATAACCTTCTCTTCTCTATACCACCCCCCTCTTTGTCCTTCTCCTATCTTAACACTTTACACGCTTTCTACGATATCCCATTTCTTCTTTGTCTAACTCGCTGGGTAAACATTTCTTCTTGCAGCTGCTCTTATTTTGATCAAGCACAGAATTTCATCCCTTTTGAATATACAGAAACTGAAATTAAAATGCCTCAAGGTGTTTGTTTGGGTTTTGGATCAGTTTGTAAAATAACCCTTTCAGCTGGAATCTGCCGCATCTGCATAACCCATTTGCACAGTCAAATAGTCACTCGCTTTAATTTTTGGTAAATGCTAAATGGACTTGAGCTTGTATAGTACTTTCCTAGTCTTCTGACTACTCAAAGAGCTCTGACACTGCAGGTCACACCTACCCATTCACACACTGAAGGCCCATGCTGCTATGTAAAGTGATAAACTATTCCTATTCGTACACATTCATACTGCCGCTGACGAAGCAGTGGGAGCAACTTGGGGTTAAGTGTCTTGCCTAAGGACACATTGAAATGTGGCTGCAGGAGCTGGGGATTGAACCCCCAACCCTCCGGTTAAGAGACGACTCTACCAACTGAGCTACAGCCACCCAATAATATCTGAGTGTTTTTTTTATATAAGTTGAGCTTTTTAATGTCAGGACTAGCCCTTTTTTTTTAAGTTTCATCGCCATCCGGACAAACTGACAGATGTTTGTCCAAAGACAACAACACTCTGTGTAAGTGTATATGGGAAACATGTCTTACTTTCTCTCTACAACATGTTGTAACAGCAGAGCAATGAGGTGAGGTGATTATTGTACTCTAAACTTGCTGGGATGTTTTGTCTTCTATGAATCGGCTACTATATTCAGTTTTCTATTCCACAAGAAGCCCTCTTTTCCCTCTCTCTTTGCTGCTCTGTTTATCTCCTTTGTTCTGATTTCAAAGTTGATGAAGGTGGATGCTGGAGGGGATTGCATCGAGGAGTTGAGAGGAGAAAAAGGAGGAAGAGCAGCATTCCCATGCAGGCACGCACCAACTTGGAGCCAAACACACATCCACGCGGATGCACGCTAGTTTGAAATTGCAGAAAGGCATTGAAATAACAAAAAGTGAGGGAGAAAGGGGGTATAGTTTCCACCAAAGAGCCAAGAGAAAGTGCAAATCAATGGAGGCATGATAATGAATTATTTCCTCACCAGAGAGGGAGTTAGAGGAGAGAGATAAAAGCAGACCACATGCTGCGCCACTAACAGCCTGGGGGCCGCTGCCTGTGAATTATAGCGCGTTGGAACACACTTGCCGCCCTCGGGACCCATCGGTTGCAAAGGAAAGCGAGAGGGGAAAAAATAGAAATAAGAAAGCTGCAAGATTGGAGGGACGAGCAAAAAATGTCGGAAAGGGTAATAGGTCAAAGCAAAGCCCCTCAAGTCCCAGCGAAGCATGGATTCACATGTCTATGGCTAATTAGAAACGTAAAGATGGAATTAAAGTGCTGGTAATGAAAGAAGGATGGAAGACGGGGGGGGGGGGGGGGGGTGGTCAAGGGGGATTATTCAGCATGTGCAATTATGAGAGATATTATATCTGGTAGAACAGTGAGTGTGTCACAAATGAGAAGTCATGTCCTAATGATTTTTATATGATGTTCCAGATGTAGTGTGAGATTTTTCCCAGTGTGTTTTTATCCCATTACAACATGATCTGCACTTAGAAGACCCTTAACCTAGCCACTGTGAGACACACAGTCAAATGAATTACAAGTGCAATTTGTACTACACTGTGCCACCATTAACATACCCAAGGTAGATAATTTTCTTACTCCCTTTCTTTGTTCTTTTTCAACAAAAACACCCTGCTGAGACAGTCTACATTTATGCTCTCCTTTTATAGACAGTCATTACAGCCGAAAATTGTGGTAAGTAAAAATAAAAACAAAGCACTTTAATATCATGTGCGCACACGATAATTCAAATATTAATTAGTAGATATGCCAAGACCTAATGTGGTGCTGCAATCTGCTTGCAAATGATTATCTGGATTGCAAAAGCAGTGCAACAGTATCCTCAACTGAACTTCTTGATTAATTTATACACTTTTAAAGAAGTAACTCTTACAGTTCTGTGCATCATCCATCTACCATATTAAAGACATTTTCCTTCATTCACTGTTGAAATCTAGATTTTGGAAATACTGATTTTCCTTCAACCTTTCCTCATCTACTTAATTTATTCATTTACCATATCTGCTAAAATGAGTTACCCTCGGAGAACTTGTCTGAATTGATACAAACAGCTGTTGTTTGTCATGATGTGGTTTCTTATTTTCAGATTGTAGGTTTTCTTGTTGTTTTTAGTTCTCATTCTTGTCTGATGGTGTTGTTTCCCTTGTGTGTTTTCTAGGTTAGTGTTTCATGTGTTATATTTGTAACTTCATATCCAAGTGTTTCTTTATGTTCTAGTGTGTTTTGTTTCATTCTTGAGTTCTGTGTGTCTTCAGTGTTTCATGTATTTTATTTTGTAGTTGTCCTCAGTGTTGTGTCCATTCCTTCCTCTGTGAGTTTCCCGCCATTGTGATTGCCCTCATTGTCTTCACCTGTGTCATTAGTCTCACCTGTGTTTGATTACCCCTGTGTCTATTTAGTCTCTGTGTTTCTTCCCTTTTGTGTCAGTTCATTGTATGTTGTATGTTGTATGAATGTCAGTTTTGCTCGTGTTCCTCTGTGGCTCCCTGTTTTTGATCCCAGTGTTTTTTGTTGAACTTTTGAAATTAAGTTTTGTTGCTTTTGGCCTTTTTGTTAAATTAAATATTTTTGGTTTCTGCACTTCGGTCCATCTCCCTTGTTTTCCAACCGTCCGTAACAGTTGTTTTTTTAAGTTATTAGAGGAAAAAAGCAATACTGCAGCTAAAGAGACAAAGGGCCTGATCGTTAAAAAAAAAGACTGTGCAAATGAGAGAAAAAGATAACATGCACAAATGGTGAAATGCAAGCACACTGCACTGCCAAGCTGACAGTTTCCTGGTACGCCTGTCTCATTTGCATCCATGCACATTTTGAAATATTCAGAAATTTGGTGCAAAATGGACTGCTTCAAATGCAAATAACCTGCGTTGCAAATACCATCTAATTCACAAAGATGAGTGCTAAGTCCCACAATGGGGCTACCTTACGCCATTGATACCTGTGTATTAAATAGGTACAATTTCTCCTTCTCTTTTTTTTCTCTCTCCACTTAATCAGTTCAACCAAAAAAGACAGCAAACTGCACTCACTCAGCTGGTGGTAACTGTTTCACAGTATTTATAAGAGATCACACACACAAACTTTCCAGTAACCAGAAGAAAAAAAATTCCACCTCTGTATGACTAAATGAATGATCTGTTAAAGTCTGTAAATATGACTTGACATTCCGTTTATTCATAATAATAAAACATTTTTCTTTTCTTAATTGCACTTAGTTGCTTTGTTCTAAACAGTGAAACTCATTTTACAATTTTTTTCAATCTGGCATCAAAATAAGCCCTGAAAAAGTTCCCCCTCCCCCTCTAGCTCATCATCTTTGTGTTGACAAAACAGCTTTGTCAGCACGACAGCTCATCTCCACGCTGAGTAGAGGTGCAGACGGCTTTTCTCCACATTCAGATGAGAAACAGGAAAAAACTGTATGGAGCAGGACAACTTTGTGGGCGTGTTGGTGCTGAATTTTAATTAGTGGATTTTGTAGATAGGGTGCAAAAACATTCTTAGCGAATCAGGCCCAAAATAAGTTTTTTGCCAGTCGAGATGATATAAAGGTTTAATTACCTCTTTTTCTAAAAATGTAACATGTTGCATTGTTTTGAGTTTTGTTTGGCCAACAGACGTTTGAAGTTTAAATGTGTAGTCAGTTAAAGTAATTTAGTTTTCTCTGCTATGAAACTCAAATAGGATTCTAAGGTACTGACAAATGAGAACATGACTTCATGCAAATTATGAAAACCACAGACCCATGACATTAATTATGTACTGATAGGACCCCAGGACGCCCTGTATTCTGGGTTTTTCAGGGCCGTTGATCATTCAGTTTACTGTTTGGCTATTTAGTTAAAACACAAAAGAAGGTGGACTAGGATCCGTCCATTATAAGCAACAAAGTAAATGGCGCTTTGGTTTGAGTGATTTTAATCTCGTATGATGTTTATAAAACATGGATGTCTGGATTAAGGGTTTCACTGAAGGGAGTTTATTTGGACCTCTGATGCTGTGCACTTTAAGATGAGTTGTACAATCATAAATTAAATTGATAGCCCACTGGCTGGAGCGATCCGTTGAGGGCAGCACTCCTGTTTGTTCATTTAGATGAAGTAAATCATTTATTCTTTGTGTTGAGAGGGTCTTAACAGAAACAGTCTGAATGTCATCTTATGTTTCTCATTCTGTTTTTGCTTTGACTCAACTTTACCCTACTTATGTCCCCCACTACAGATTTGAACCTAATTGCAGTGTTTATGCTCAGATATAATATATACCTATATCTCTCAATGCATTAAGTCCCATCCTTAATTGTCCATTGTGCACAGGGTTCATATTGCCCTGTACCATCCTCGCCTGCAGGGAATTAGCAGCAAGAGCTGTACTAAATAAATGATTTGGACATTAAACCCTGGCTGCAGTTGCCATGGCGACTCAGTGGGCATCTTTTATTGTTGTATTCAGAACAGACTGCTGGATGACCACTGGCTGTTAGCAGTTATATAAGTAAATGAGCCTGACTGTAAATGAGCCTGAGGGCGGCAGTAGCTCAGTCTGTAGGGACCTGGGTTGGGAACCGGAGGGTCGCCGGCTCAAGTCCCGGTGCGGACCAAACATGGAAGTTGGCCTGGTAGCTGGAGAGGTACCAGATCACCCCCTGAGCACTGCCGAGGTGCCCCCGAGCAAGGCACCGAACCCCCTCCCCACCATCAGCTCAGGAGCACCCACTGTGGGCCGCTCCGTCACTCTGGCTTCTCTCCATTAGTGCATGGCCATAGGATCCTGTTTCTGCATGTGTGTGTATATTTCAGCCTATGTGTGTGTTCATGACTAACAGAGTGTAAAAAACTGAAATTTAATCAATAAAAGTAAATCTTAAATCTTAATCTTGTATGTGAAATGCATATGCATGTGAACATAAGTGAGTAGATGAGTGCATGTTTGTGTGATGTAATTACGCAGAACCAATAATTAATTGGCTGCTTGGCCAGTGTAGATTATATATATTGGAGAGAAATATTGAATAGTAAGTGGCTAAATATTAGCAAAGTGCATTTAAGATATATGAAAGTGTTGATATCTTTGTAAGAGAGGGTTATGTTTGTATTACCGAGAAGCTGTAAGTGGTCACTGTGGACTTCCATAACGCTGAACGGACAATGATACCTACTAGGCACTAAGGCTTCTCAAGAAATGTATATTTAGTGGTTATAATAGATAGGGTAAACAGACTAGTTAAGGTGTCAACTGTTTAAATGTTTCTGTCAGAAGCACAGTTATGGGACCTTAGGGCCTCACACCTCCTGGTTGGTCAAGTAGCCTGATATCATCTAATGGTGAGGTGGCACGACCTATATTGGCATTTAAGGCAACATTATAGCATTATTATGTTATTTGGGTGAATAAATTAGTCAAACAAAGACAGAACTTTCAAGCATAATGAACTTAGTCCGTGTTGTGTGAGAGACCAAAAGTCAAAGTTGAGTTTTTGCGATTGACAGTTGTTACTTTACATTTCTAACACAACTTAAAATTTTGTTAATATCTATACTTTTATCTAATCCCACAATCGTTTTCTCTGGGCCTTAATAAGTGGTTTAGGTGCGCAACCAAATTGCAAATACTTCATGAACAAATTTGGTTATTTCTACAGCCGTACTGGCAAAGGCTTCGGTAATTTCCAATGGTTGTTGTCAAAAATAGATGCTTCTGCACCTTCTGGCCTAGTGGTCGGTGCAGATGCCCCTTATAAAGCATTGTTATTGTAGCAATAACATTCAGAGTAAAATAACAACTGAAGCAGGTGAGAACATTTAAAAGCAGTGATAATAACAATGTTGCTCCTTTGACGCTACCAACATATCACTGCCTTCCTCTCTCTATCTGCTACACCATTAGTTTACAGTCTGAAACAATCCCTCCCTGCTTTTTGTGCCATTACATTTTCCCAAAAAGTCATATATTGAAAGATGCAAAATGCCGTTAACATGTTGTTTTATTTCTAATGGGACGGACCAAAATATCTCCATACATCAAACAAATCACATGGAAAATTGATCTATAAGTTAACAAAAACAAACAGGTTCACACCTTTTTAACTGGGCATCAGTTTGTAAGGAAAAATCAATCAATCAGTGCAGCATGGAAGAAGTGCTACCGAGGCCTCAACAGTCCCTTGCCTGTTACTGCAGCTACCTGACTCGGTAATTACCCAGGACCAGAGAACACATTTGGTTGGTGCCACAAAGCTCCTAATACACACACCAGCAATTAGGTGTACAAGTCCACTGTGCAGTAATGAGGCATTGGACACTGGCTAGGGGGATGGAAGAGAAAAGAATGTAAAAATAAAAAGTATAGACAAGAGAACAGTTAAGAGAATGCAGAAACGTGGGTAGAAAACATAAAGGTGAGATCAAAAAGGGCGTGAGATGGAAGGTTCACAAATAGATTGTAGTGATACCATGGACAGGTTGCAATAGGTGAAGGAAAACTTAGAGGTTCTTGTGTCGGTGCAGAGGGAACCTCTAAGACCAGTTCAAAGTCACTTTGTTGTTAAGAGTTTAGCTGAAGGTCTCTCACCCACTTGGCTGTCAAAGAACAACAGGCTCCTGTTGAAAAACTGATAATAGATCTCAGCAAGATCTCTTGTGCGGATTAAGGGAAAACTTGAGAAACATGAAAGATCAAACCCTGTCAGGAGCTGCCAGCAACAGAAAGATATCATCTTGCTGCTGAGGCATCATGGCTCTCGGAGAGCTTCACTGGGTATGTACGAGGAATAATATGGAGGAAGAGCCCATCTGGTAAAATATTATTATAATTTATTTATACGTAATAAAAACTTGACTTTTCATATAATTGCCAATTAGAAAGTCAATGTGTTGTGTGATTCATCAAATGAAATAAAAGCGCTCTACAAGTTTTATTGCCTCTAGAAACTCTGAATATAATGCTAAATACCTTTAGCCTTATGTTTATGTGTTTTTGTTTGCATGCAGACTGAGTGTTGGTAGGATTCAGACATATCTTCATGTATATAGTAAACACTGTGAAGTCACTCTTTAAAGGAAGGGTTGGTCATTTTCGAAACTAGCATGATTTTGAAAGTAGCATCCCCTCAGTGCTCCGTCTAACCCACCCTCTTCCCTATAAAAATATGCTGACACCTTCATTTAATATGCTTTTCTCTGTGTTTTTATTCTATGAAAACACATGATGTGGTTAGCAAGTTGATGACACATAATATAACAATACATGTGGTGCAAGCTGCTTTTATCAGCTTTTTTTTACCATACTGGAACTTTGAAAAACTTTTAAAAATACTCCAGGAAATTACTATTTCACAATAAATACAAATGCATGCACTCGAAGAACATTTCCAATGCAGAGGTTAAGTTAAGTAAGGCCACACTTTCTTGTACTCGTCAGTGGACTAAAGCCCCTTTTACCTTTTGATTTAAAACAAAAATCATGGATTTAGTAGAAGAAAAAAAAAAAGAATAATTTGAACTGGAATAATATAACTGTGAGCCTTGGATAAATTAAAGGATTGCTAATAATATAAGTCAGAAAAGCATCTGGTACTTTGCTGAATAATTTCTGAATCCCTGTGCTGTTTTCAAAATATTTTTTTTCGTGCCATAACTGTATTTATGGTCTATTATGTTATTAAAATAATGTTGCATGCAGGTTGTAAATAACAGTCTTCAACCTCTTACCTTTATGTGAAAGCAGCTGGTCTTTGTTTCTCCCAAGCAAACTGATTTTAACCATCTTATTTTCCTTCCCTTCTGTGTGTACTCCTCCAAAATTTGGACATTTCACCAGCTGTCCTTTCCCTTCCAAAGAAGAAGAATTTCTTCACTTTTTTCCACCACTGGCTTTAATCTTACGCCACACTTTTTAGTGTCTCCACATGATACTCTCCTGTCTCCATCTGTAAATTTTCCGCTCTCTTCTCAGTCTTGCCTTCCCTCTCCTTCGCTACTTCGCTCTTGATTAATTAGCCCGTCCTGCTGAGTGGCCCTGCCAGGGCAGCCCACATCTCCATATAAATCCACTATTAACAAGATCCGTGAGAAACAAATAGACTCACAGTGGTGGAAGAGTTCTGTGAAAAATAAAGAGAATACGCTTGCAGGGTACGGACTGCATGTGGGAGAAATATGGAGGAACAATGGGAACAAGTAAAAACCTGACCGATCCTAATTAGGTGCTCACCAGCTGTTTGTTTTGCAAAATAATGAAAACAGGACCACTGGCTCACTGTGGTCCAACTTAAGAACTAATGGTTGTGTTCTACATACATGAACAAGGTCTAAAACCCTGCAGTTATTTACTCAGTGTAATCCTTCTTGACTTGACAAATCAATCAGATCACATAATCGGTTACATTGACATCAGGCCTCTCTCTCTCTCTCTCTCTCTCTCTGTGTGTTTTTGAGCCTAACATGGGGTTATCAGTAAAGTCTATCTTTCAAGTTACAGCTGAACAACAGGTACACACGGGGGAGAGCGGAGGGAACTTGAGATTCTGGCTCTGGCTGCCCATCAGTCTACTCCACGGTTGAGTTGCGGGGGCCAGAAGGGGACTTGTGGTCGGGTCGGTAGTATTGGGCCGTTGTCACTGCCTGGCTTGCTCGCCCTAAATACAGCCTTGTTCTGTTGAAGGTGGCATTGCTGTTCTAGTTGTAATGTCAACTACAGGCCATAAGGTAGGTTATGTAACTCATCAGCAGGGCAAAGGGGCATTACTGGGATAAGAAGTTTCTTCAGTGAGTGCTTACCCTTCGTTTAGGGCACAAGTATCTTGTGTTTAACCCACCAACAAATCCCCAATAGTGTCTTTCTCTCAGAATTTACGAAGATAAAATAAATGATCTGGTTATTATACAATTCTCAGTGACATTGCACATGTGAGAATGGGACTGAGGTAAACCATAGAGACCTTGGTCAACATATTGTTTACCTGTTGATCATTAAATGGTATGAGTAACAAACCTGTTTTGTTTTTGCTTTATCAAGATATCAGGATGTCATAGCACAAAAATATGGGGTATTCAGACAACTCTGCATCATTGTTTGCTGAGTAGGCCTTGAGCCTATCTTGGTTCTACTAGCAACTGCATTAGACTTGAAATCATGTAATTTAAAAAGCCGAATTTCATAAATACATGGGAAAATTACATTCCAGTTCAATAACGCCAAAAAAGCTGATCAATATTTTAGAGTTTTCATTTGTGCTTCCATTTTCTAACTTTGTGTTGCTTTCTGATGCTCTTCTATCCGTATACCTTCTCGTCATAAGAACACATGGTCTACAACAGAATATATAAATATTTTTTTACTGCACAGGCTGATCCGAACTCAAGAAACGGTGTAAAAGCTTATTTCATGAGCGTAGCTGTGATACCTGGACCTGCACATTTACAAAAGGTTACTCACCATTCAGAATGCACATGCAGTCCATGTATCACCGCAGGGCAGCTTTATATACTACACATGTATCCACAAAGGAGCTCTGACCTTGTGTGACCGTATATATTACATCTGCAAGCCTCAGATATCTCTCAATAAGCCCCACTCACGTTTCAGCCTCTGTGCTCATGCCCCAACGCCTTTTTACCGAACTGGAAATAAGAATTGTCTCTGCTGCAGCATCCGTGATAAGAGGCGAATTCCTGCACATTCATTGTCGTTTAATTACAGTGGTTCTAATTCAGACTCAAAGGGCACATAAAACATCCATGCCCACACTATGCTGACACTGTAACCTATGTAAGGAAACAGAACCTTGTGAAACCAAATACCATTAGGAAACCACCGGGCTGATTTAAATCCATCAGGCTGTTATCTCTGTCCTGCAATATGCTCTAAAGCAAACAGACGCTTAATTTTCCACTTCTGCTGCAGCATGAACCAAGGAGTCATCTTTTTCTGGCTTTAATTAACCTCAGAATTAAGGGTGTGCTTTGCATAATGGAAAAAAAAATACAGAAATATATTATGGAAATATATTAAAGCAAATAATTGCATAAACCAAATAGCAAATGTTCTCTGGGTCTGGCTTCTCATATGTTTATTTTACTGGTAGTCTGACAGATCGAGCAATCTTTAGACACCACATAAGGCTGTCAGAGTTTTTCACCTAATTCTTATATATGACAATCTACCCAAAGATGAACCAATAACTAAAAACAACTAACAGATATTTAAAAACACAGCTCATACATGGAGTGTTAAAGTATTGTTCAATCTTTTTAGTGTACTCTTACTAAAACTCATTATACTTATAACTTGGATTTGTAGAGTGAAGGATGGGTAGAAATACTCCCCAATGCCTCTATAAAACAGACTCTGACCTCTCAATCCTAGATGGTAGATTGCTTCTAAATAGTGTATCTCTATCATTTTAGTTGGATCTATAAACATGTACTTACTGAATTCCTTTCCATCATCTTTTAACAATAGCTCCCCACTACACACTGTTGGTTTATCATTAATGGGAAGACCTAAAAATTAACGATTTTATCAAATTTGTAATGATTGGATTATATCATCAGACTGAAACATGGATGTAAATGTGATTGCCTTTTCTAAAATATCTCCATATAACGAGTAGAGACAGTCTGTAATATTCAGTTATTATTCAGGATTGTAATTATAAATCTGCATTTTTGGAAGAAATTAGTATGTGTTCAAAGTTCAATCTACTGAACAGAGGTGCTAAGGAGACAGCACAGCGAGTCAGAACAAGAAACAACCTGCTGGAATTGTTCAAGGTAGAATAAGCGTGGGGGAAAAAAATCAATAGGAATGCAATCATCTCAGGAGTATTCACCAAGCATATTCTCTTCGATTCACTTTGTGGTGAAAAAAGATTTGGGAGGCAACAGAGAATAGCTTTGTGGAGTGGTGTAGTTGTCAAGGTTTTAATGTTAAATAAAGGAAAGACAACAAAGGAG